>NC_133622.1:203823863-203858863 GCF_048593235.1 Sminthopsis crassicaudata
CACTCCCGCCCAAACACGCCAGCGAGGGCTGCAGGGACCCCCGCCCCCTTTTCTCCAGCCCCATCGGCAGAGACGGCTCACCTGCTGTAATCAGAGACAGGAAGCCAGTCCTTGGCATCGGGGAAGCAGAACTGGGGGATGGCCTTGAGCCGCTCCTCGGCCTCCCGCATCTGCTTGGTGGGTCTGTCCAGCTGGGAGGGGGGGAGGAGAGAGGTCATTACGTCATGCTGGGCCAGGGGCCTGGGGCAGACTGGGGGGCGCGGGCCCGGCTGGCACGGCTCTGTGCCCTGGTGGCACGGCTCTGTGGAGGACCCGTCCTCACGCCCACTGCAGGACTGAGTCGGGGAAGCCTGGTCCCTGGGCTTGCCAGGACTGAGCGGGCCGCGGAGAGCCCGGGTCGGGCCTCCTGGCAGGGGCCAGTGTGCAGGGCCGCGGGCCTCCCTGGCGTGGTACGGGGGCCGGGCTGGGGTCGCCTCACCTTGGGGAACTGGTAGGAGACCTCGGGGAGGTAGGTGTTTCTGGACGGCTTCTTCTTCAAGGACACCACCACGAAGTACTCAAACAGCTCCCGCTCCTGCCACTCAATCAGCTCCAGCTCCAGCGTCCGGTAGCTGGGCGCTCGCTTCAGCATGGACTGGATGTGGACCAGGCGCTGGGTGTGAGCTGAAAGAGGGCAGGGGTCACTCAGGGTGGGGCAGAGGTCACGGGGCGGGGGAGGGGTCACCCGGGGCGGGGGAGGGGTCACCCAGGGTGGGGCGGGGGCACACCTGTCCCAGAGCGCCTGAGAGTAGCGAGTTTGGGGTACGAGAGGAGAAAGGGGCTAGGACTGTGCGAGGCGCTGAGCTGTCCCTCCCCACCCCGTTCTAGCCGGGATCCCCACAAACCCAGGGGGACAGAGAAAGACCACTGACAACTGTTAAAGATGCAGTCGGAACGCGGGAAGAACGTCGGAGAAGTGAAAAGGAACCCAAGAGACCGGTAAGTGCCCCAATGAGCAGGGGCTTTGGAATAATGAAGAGTACAATAAAAAAAGTATTTAAATTATTCTGAGTGCAAGAGGAGAGCAGAGATGGGGGAGGACAAGTCCTGGAGGGGGGCCCGAGATGACAAAGGCCCTGCTGGTGTCAGCAAAGTCAATGACAAGGTCTCCCGTTGTACTCTTCCCCCCCCCCCCCAGGCTGGGGTTAGTGACTTGCCCAGGGTCACACAGCCAGGAAGTGTTGAGTGTCTGAGACCAGATTTGAACTCGGGGCCTCCTGACTCCAGGGCTGGGGCTCCTTCCCCCGCACCACCCAGCGGCCCCCCATCCTACTACATTCTCAGGAACAAGAGAGAGAAGCAGAGCGAGGACAAGAGAACAATAAAGCGGCTCAGGGGCGGGCAGTAGTGCCTCCCACGCAGACAGGGCTGGGGGTACAAGGTGGGGGGGGAGAGCACCGGGCCTGGAGTCAGCAGCTCTCCTCTTCCTGAGCTCAGGCCGGCCTGGCTTGTGACTGGGCCTGCCACTGAACCCGTCCGCCCCAGTTCCTCATCGGCGACGCGAGCGGGAGAAGGAGCGCGGCCCCTCCAGTGTCTCCGCCAAGAACACCCACAAGGGCACGGAGAGTTGGGCCGAACGGCACGTTCAGAGGCCCGTCTCACAGGGGGCGGCTGCTGAGTCACCACCCCCATTTTACAGATGAAGAGACCGATCAGTAATTGGTGCTCGAGGACGGTAAGGGCCACCACCCAGTGAGAAGGGGGTCTTTGGCGGCGGCTGCTCTGGGGTCGAGTGACAGATGAGAGCAGGGTTGAAGTGAAAATCACGTTTGAGAACACGACTGGGGGGGGGGGGGGACTCAGGCAGGAGGGTCTGAGACAGCAGAAATCGGCTGCAGAGAGTCCTGGGGAGGGGCCGGGGGAGGGGGCAGGGCGGGCTCTGGGGGACTGCAGGCTCGTGCTGTAGTACAGAGGGGCTCAGAAGCACGCAGGGACAGTCCGGCCGCGCTCTGCCTGCTCGGGCCACATCTGGGGACTCGTCCCCACAGCGGCATTCAGTGCCTAAAGGGGCAGGAAAGGGGCGAGGACGCGGAGGCCGGGGGAGGGGCTGGAGAGGAGGGGACGGGGCGGGACGGAGTCACAAGGAAGAGGGCTCTGTCCCGGGGAGCAGTGTGAGGGCTGGAGAGTCCCCGAAACCGTCCCAAGGACAGTGGTCCAGAAGTGGGAGCGGACGCCTCCCTCTCCTCCGGAGGCCTCCAAGCACATGCTTCGTGACTAGTGGGATTCTACAGGGCAGAGAGAGATTAACCAGAGACCCTCCCCCAAGGACGGGAATGCGCCACAGCTAGATCACGGAAGGGCCTAGTCTTCTTGCACTGCCCACTCCCTCCCCGCTGCTCCGTCAAAATGACCTCTGGGCCACGGCCACACTTCTAACCAGTCTGGGTGCTAACAACTGCGACCAAGATCACACCCACAGGCGAGCTGCGAGGCAAAGTCCAGGAAATCCAAGGAGCCTTCATCCTTGGGCCGTGCTCCCCTCGTCACTCTGGCAGAGACCCCGGTCCGTGGCAGTCAGAGACCCCAGTCCGTGGCGGTCAGAGACCCCGGCCCGTGGCGGTCAGAGACCCCGGCCCGTGGCGGTCAGAGACCCCGGCCCATGGCGGTTAGAGACCCCGGTCTGTGGCGGTTAGAGACCCCCGGCCCGTGGCGGTCAGAGACCCCGGCCCGTGGCGGTCAGAGACCCCGGTCCGTGGCGGTCAGAGACCCCGGCCCGTGGCGGTCAGAGTCCCCGGCCCGTGGCGGTCAGAGACCCCGGTCCGTGGCGGTCAGAGACCCCGGCCCGTGGCGGTCAGAGACCCCGGTCCGTGGCGGTCAGAGACCCCGGTCCGTGGCGGTCAGAGTCCCCGGTCCGTGGCGGTCAGAGTCCCCGGCCCGTGGCGGTCAGAGACCCCGGTCTGTGGCGGTCAGAGACCCCGGTCCGTGGGCCTTTTTTCTGTGTATCTGCCTGCCACTTCCTTCCCTCCTCCCACTCAGAGGGACCCTGGTCTCCGGGCCTAAGGACCCTCTCACAGACCAGGACCCAGCTGTGGGTCCAAAGAAGCTTGCTCACTCGGGTAGTTGTCACTAGTGCTGAAGAAAGGTCCTTGGCCATCTACAGGCTATCTTGTCCTTGATTACCCCAAAGGGAATGGATCAAGAAAGGACAAAAAGGAAGAGGAAAGGGAAGAAGGGAGAAAGTTCCCGTTTACTTTAGACGCTGAGGCGGGCCCAGCAGGAGGGAGGAGGAGGGCACGGGAACTTCCACAAAGCTAAGTTAAGGTCTCGGGAAACAGGCCTCCCAGGTGACACTCTCCCCTCTCTCTGAGGAGAACAGGAGCGGGCCCGGAAGCACGGACTCCGCGGAGTCCGAGCCTCCTTTGTAGATGGCCGTAACCCTCCCTCGCCCTTTCTGACCCTTCACATTCCCAGCACAATCTGACAGGCACATCTGGCCTCCAATCCTGCTGGCAGAAACTCGGGGGCACGTGGGGGAAGGGTTAGAGAGAGGTCATACTTTTCCATAAAAATTCCCAAAATAGGGTCAAAGGCAGCCATCTGGAGCCGGCCGTCCCGTCGGGCTGACACGATAAACACCTGGAAGTTAACTCCAGGCCATCCCTGTGGTTTCTCTTCCAGCCTCCGCCCCGCCACGGCCTCCCTGGCCGCCAGCAGGAGGGCCGCCGGAGCCCGCGGGGGTCGCTCCGCCCTCTTACCGAGGGTGACAGCGGTTCCCCAGTTCTGAGTCTAGTCCCTCTGAGGAGGCAGCCGGGGACTCGTTTCCCCCATTCCCCTTCTGTTATCCTGCTTCAATTACCAGTGACTTACTCTAAGGCCCCTGGGCTCCTGTAAATCCCGTGAGTCTACACGGTTCCCCCAAGGGCCCCTTTTGGGGACAAGGGAGAGGGGGGGATTTCAGGCTGTGGGAAGGATCACTTGCATCGCACTTAGTCAAAGGTAACGTCCCTCCCAAACCACCCCTCACCTTTAAACCGGTCGTCGGAATCGCTCTCGCTCTCGCTGTTCTCGTCTGTAAAAGCAACAGAAACAGCACTTCGTCACCCTCCCGGAGAGCGCGCGCTTCCGAAGCCCCGCCGGCAAAGCGGCTCCAGGGGCCTTCGCACCCTCCCCTTTGCTCTTCCTTGTCCGTCAGCCAAGAAACATTCGCTGAGCACCTACTACGTGCTAAGCCATCTCAGGGCCAAGCAGGAGCACTTGTATCGGAACTCAGCAAAAACTGCTGCCAAGTCGGGCCTTGGGCACGAGGGAGAAGATGCGGGTGATGTAATTTAAAGTTCCATAAGTGCCCTTTACGGCGGGTGGCGGGCCGGCATCTCTTTTGGAAGGGGGCAGAGGACGATAAGCCCTGACCAGCACTCCTCTGGCTGTGGCCAATAGAAAGTTACCACGAGCAACGAGGCCGGAGGGGGGGAGGCTGCGGGTGAGCACGGGGCAGCAAGAAGCCGTCACCCCGGCCCCGGGAGGGCCCCGCCGGTCACTCTTTCTTAACACCGAGTTAAGGAGCCCCAGAGTAAGTCAAGTGGGTGGGTCAGCGAGCTGTCCACAGACAAGCCCGGACACAAGTGCACGCGGAGGAAAGGGCGGCCCTCCTGTGGAGGCAGGGAGATCCCTTACTGGACCCCTTCTTAACCAAGTCTTACAAGACCCTCTGACCCTCCCGCCCACTCTGCACACGGCTGTTTAATGGCAGCGCGCATTGATGGGGGCATGGTATATTCTTATATATTATGTATACATTTAGTTTATATGTTTGTGTATTTTATGTATATATCTAATATTCATATATCATATAGATAATTTTACATTATATATTTCCTATATAAACATACATTTGTATATTTTTATTTATATGTGTAATATACATATGTAAATACTATTTATATGACATATACTTTGTGTGTATATATGTATATATACATATACATTTATTTACATATTTTAATATTTTATTTACATATGTAATACACATATATATATTTATCTGCATGTTTTATTTATATATGTAAAACACAAGTGTTATATAGAACATTTGTTTATATCATATATATATTAACACACACTAATTTTAAGAGTGATGTCGTATTTTCTTTGCTAAAATGCAGAAGCATCATCCCCCTCCACAGCACACGGGAGAAGCCTGGGGCTCCCAGAAAGCCTCATGGAGGACTTGAGGCTCTGACGTGGGGTCACGTCCAATTTCTGACAGACCATTCACTGCCTGAGCCGCCCCCCCCCCCCCAGGGCCCTTCCCTGCCGCTCACTTCTCCCCCGGGGCCGGCCGCTCCCCCAGGGGCCACAGGCCGGACAGGGGGCGGGAGCAATGAGCAGACCCTCCCACACCAGCCGTCCCAGTGAGACCTCGGGCCAGCGCAGCCCCGGGCAGCTTACCTCTCAGGGACGCCGTCTCGATGCTCGACATGGACAGCTTCTTTAACCTCTTCTTGCCCCTCTTGGCGTTATAGATGGAGTTGATCCTCTGAACCAGCTGGGGGAGAGATGCGAGAGGGGCTGAGTGCGCCAAATCCCCCCTTCCCGCCAAAGGCTTCTGACCCGCGGTGCTAGGGACCCTGCGGGCCCACGACCCCCGGTCCGAGCAGTCACCCGCAGCTGCCCCCATCGTGAACCGCTCAGGGGCAGGACGGATGGTGGGCCGAGCCCTGCTCCCGCTCACGGCGCCCACTCCTCCCCCCGCCACTGGGACTCCTGCGGGCCCTGGAGCTCCCCCTGTCAGCCTGGGTTTGCGGAGCGGGAGCTGTCCGCGGTCACCCCGCCGGGAGCGGGGATGTCTCCCCAAGGATGAGTGGGGCATCCCTAGGGCGCACTGGCTCCGGGAACCCAACTCTCACTTCTCCTCGCTCCAGGGTGCCCGGGGGCTTCGGTAAACCCATGCAGCAGAGCGGAGGGCTGGGACGGAGCGGCCGCAACGGAAATCTAACGCCCTCCCGCCCGCCGAGGGCAGAGTGGAGGGGGCCGCGGCAGGATGAGGAGCCGGGCCGCTCCGAGGGAGCGCAGGCACCTCCAGCCCCACAGCTTCGCAGAAGAAAAGACAGGAACAAAGAATCCAGCCCTTTTTCTTCCTGACTGCATCAGGGGCCGGACAGGAAGGAGCTAAATTCCCAAAATACCCAAGCATTGTTTGCCGTCTAAAAATACGGCTCCCTCCTCACCGGGGCATCGTGAGGGGTGGGGGTGGGGGACAAGAACAACGCGTACTTGGAGAGTCAGTCTGAAAACTGCTGCTACAGAAAGGTCCTGGACATCTCCTCTCCACTCCCAAGGCCTCAGATGAAGCCCCCAATAACTCCCATCCAGCTTCCTGCCTGTGTCCCCCCTCGTGCCTATCAATCCTCCACCGAGGGGCCCAGTTTTCCCAATGAAGATGTGGCCTCCCTGCCCCCTGCGCAAGAAGTCCCAATAGCTCCTTCTGGTCTCTCAGATCAAAAATAAATTCCTTGGTTTGTTATTTAAAAGTTGATCAGTCATCAATAAGCACTTATTAAGCACCAATACTATGCACCAGGCCCCGTCCTGAGCCCCGGGGATACAAAAGAGGCAAAGAACTCTGGGCTCTCAAGGAGCTTAAAACAGAACAAGGGAGACAACATGCCAACGAAGTACAGCGCAAGCGATACCAGATGAAAAGGAACGGGGAGGGAGAGAAGGCACTGGAACGCAGAGCGGAGCGAAGTTTCCAGCAAAAGATGGGTTTCTCGTTGGGCCCAGAGGAAGCCGGAGTCGGCGGTCCGAGTGGAGGAGGGAGAGGCGGTGGTTAGTGGGAGAAAAGGCCCGGAGCCCGGGACGGATGGCCTCGTGCGAGCCGGCGGCACCGGCCAAGAGTGCCGTGAGGAGAGGGCGGCAGAGGGGGGGGGGCTTTGAGTGCCAGACAGAGCCTTCTGTAGGGACCTGGAAGCAATAGGAGCCTGGGGCTTTGTTGTGAAGGAGAGGGGGTGCCGGCGGGAGCTGGGCCGAGGGAGAAGGGATGGAGCAGGGAGAGCCTGCGGCGGGAAGGTCCCCACAGTGGGGAGCTGAGGACGGCCTGCTCCGAGAAGGGAGCCCTCCCCACCCTGGCAGCCTGCCGCGGGGGCCTCTCCAGCCCAGAGGAAGCTCTATCTCCCTGACAGCGTGAGCGCCCGCGCCGGCCCTTGTGCCCACGGGCGCCTGGGGTCCCGGGTGTGTGTCTGAGTGTCAGCGCCCACAGACACGCTTTCCTGTGTCTCATCACACGGGAAGCCCCCGCGGGGGAAGACAGCGAGTCCCTGCTGCTAGATGGAAAGTGGAGCGGAAGCCCCCAGAGGGGGTCCCAGAGAGGAAGAAGAGGGCGCTCCTCTCGGACCCCTGACCGCCAACCGCATCTCTTCCATCAGGTGGAAGCTCGGAGCGGGCGCCGCATCTCCCGGCGGCCCGGGGTCTTCCCGGAGCCAGGGACCGGCTCCTTCTCGTGCTCCGTGGCCCCAGCGCGGGCGGAGGTGAGGGCGGACGCTCCGAGCTGCGGCGGAGAGGGCCGGGGATGCCTCCTGGGCGCCCGGGCAGCGGCGGAAGTGGCGGGCCCTGGCGGCGAGATGCAATGCCCAGCCCTCCCCGCCTCCGAGCTACCTTAGGGATTCGGCGGGCACGGCGGCTCGAGAGCAGCTCGCTGGTGGTGCTGAGGCTGTCTTCGTTAAGGCTGGACGGCGAGGAGGGCAAGCTCAGCTGGGCCAGCAGCAGCATGTCGTCGTGGCTGTGTCTCTTGGGTAACCGTGGCAACCGGTGACCCTTCCTCTCGGACCAATTCCCGACGCGCAGGGACTGGGTGCCGGGTTTCAGGGAGAGCTGTGGGGGGAGAGGGAACGGGGAGGGGCTCATCACAGACTCCCCCAGCTCTCTCCCGGCCGACCACGGGACCGCCGCGCCTCCTCTCTCTTCCAAGCTCCCGGCTGGCCGCGCAGGGTCCTGGGACGCAAAGCAGCTCTCCTCTGCCGGGAGCCACGGCTCACGGCGGGCACACGACCACTGGCGGCAGCGCAGGGGAGGGCACGGGCCAGACGGCCCCCAGCCCCCCGAGGGGGCACGGGGGAGGGGCTGGGCAAAGGGAGAGTCTGAAGCTCCAAATTTAAGAAGTAATGCTATGAAACAAACAAGGGGAGGAAGACATGACTGTCGGTGCAGGTAACAAGACCAAGACTTGGGGCAGCGCATCGCACACGCGTCCTTGTAAATGTGTGGGACAAAGGAAAGCAGACACAGAGACAGAGGGAACGGGTAGGAGGCTTCTCCGGCAGTGGGACCCAACCAAAGCTGGGGAAGCATCTTCAGAGAAGGCAGGCGGGAAGGGAGGCCCCCTGTCCTCCCTCATCTCCTCCCAGGCCCGGCTGTCCTCCCTCATCTCCTCCCAGGCCCGGCTGTCCTTCCTCATCTCCTCCCAGGCCCCCTGCCCTTCCTCATCTCCTCCCAGGCCCGGCTGTCCTCCCTCATCTCCTCCCAGGCCCGGCTGTCCTTCCTCATCTCCTCCCAGGCCCGGCTGTCCTTCCTCATCTCCTCCCAGGCCCGGCTGCCCTTCCTCCTCTCCTCCCAGGCCCCCTGCCCTTCCTCATCTCCTCCCAGGCCCAGCTGTCCTCCCTCATCTCCTCCCAGGCCCGACTGTCCTACCTCATCTCCTCCCAGGCTCCCTGCCCTTCCTCATCTCCTCCCAGGCCCGGCTGTCCTCCCTCATCTCCTCCCAGGCCCGGCTGCCCTACCTCATCTCCTCCCAGGCCCCCTGCCCTTCCTCATCTCCTCCCAGGCCCCCTGCCCTTCCTCATCTCCTCCCAGGCCCAGCTGTCCTCCCTCATCTCCTCCCAGGCCCGACTGTCCTACCTCATCTCCTCCCAGGCTCCCTGCCCTTCCTCATCTCCTCCCAGGCCTGGCTGCCCTTCCTCATCTCCTCCCAGGCCCGGCTGTCCTCCCTCATCTCCTCCCAGGCCCGGCTGCCCTTCCTCCTCTCCTCCCAGGCCCCCTGCCCTTCCTCATCTCCTCCCAGGCCCGGCTGTCCTTCCTCATCTCCTCCCAGGCCTGGCTGTTTTTCCTCCTCTCCTCCCAGGCCTGGCTGTCCTCCCTCATCTCCTCCCAGGCCCGACTGTCCTACCTCATCTCCTCCCAGGCTCCCTGCCCTTTCTCATCTCCTCCCAGGCCCGGCTGTCCTCCCTCATCTCCTCCCAGGCCCGGCTGTCCTACCTCATCTCCTCCCAGGCCCCCTGCCCTTCCTCATCTCCTCCCAGGCCCGGCTGCCCTTCCTCCTCTCCTCCCAGGCCCCCTGCCCTTTCTCATCTCCTCCCAGGCCCGGCTGTCCTCCCTCATCTCCTCCCAGGCCCGGCTGTCCTACCTCATCTCCTCCCAGGCCCCCTGCCCTTCCTCATCTCCTCCCAGGCCCCCTGCCCTTCCTCCTCTCCTCCCAGGCCTGGCTGTCCTACCTCATCTCCTCCCAGGCCCGGCTGCCCTTCCTCCTCTCCTCCCAGGCCCCCTGCCCTTCCTCATCTCCTCCCAGGCCCCCTGCCCTCCCTCATCTCCTCCCAGGCCTGGCTGTTCTTCCTCCTCTCCTCCCAGGCCTGGCTGTCCTCCCTCATCTCCTCCCAGGCCCGACTGTCCTACCTCATCTCCTCCCAGGCTCCCTGCCCTTTCTCATCTCCTCCCAGGCCCGGCTGTCCTCCCTCATCTCCTCCCAGGCCCGGCTGTCCTACCTCATCTCCTCCCAGGCCCCCTGCCCTTCCTCATCTCCTCCCAGGCCTGGCTGTCCTACCTCATCTCCTCCCAGGCCCGGCTGCCCTTCCTCCTCTCCTCCCAGGCCCCCTGCCCTTCCTCATCTCCTCCCAGGCCCCCTGCCCTCCCTCATCTCCTCCCAGGCCTGGCTGTTCTTCCTCCTCTCCTCCCAGGCCTGGCTGTCCTTCCTCATCTCCTCCCAGGCCCCCTGCCCTTCCTCATCTCCTCCCAGGCCCCCTGCCCTTCCTCATCTCCTCCCAGGCCCGGCTGTCCTCCCTCATCTCCTCCCAGGCCCGGCTGTCCTCCCTCATCTCCTCCCAGGCCCGGCTGTCCTCCCTCATCTCCTCCCAGGCCTGGCTGTCCTACCTCATCTCCTCCCAGGCCCGGCTGCCCTTCCTCCTCTCCTCCCAGGCCCCCTGCCCTTCCTCATCTCCTCCCAGGCCCCCTGCCCTCCCTCATCTCCTCCCAGGCCTGGCTGTTCTTCCTCCTCTCCTCCCAGGCCTGGCTGTCCTTCCTCATCTCCTCCCAGGCCCCCTGCCCTTCCTCATCTCCTCCCAGGCCCCCCTGTCCTTCCTCATCTCCTCCCAGGCCCCCTGCCCTTCCTCATCTCCTCCCAGGCCCCCCTGCCCTTCCTCATCTCCTCCCAGGCCCCCTGCCCTTCCTCATCTCCTCCCAGGCCCCCCTGCCCTTCCTCATCTCCTCCCAGGCCCCCTGCCCTTCCTCATCTCCTCCCAGGCCCCCCTGCCCTTCCTCATCTCCTCCCAGGCCCCCTGCCCTTCCTCATCTCCTCCCAGGCCCCCCTGCCCTTCCTCATCTCCTCCCAGGCCCAGCTGTCCTCCCTCATCTCCTCCCAGGCCTGGCTGTTCTTCCTCCTCTCCTCCCAGGCCTGGCTGTCCTTCCTCATCTCCTCCCAGGCCTGGCTGTTCTTCCTCATCTCCTCCCAGGCCCCCTGCCCTTCCTCATCTCCTCCCAGGCCCAGCTGTCCTCCCTCATCTCCTCCCAGGCCTGGCTGTCCTTCCTCATCTCCTCCCAGGCTCCCTGCCCTTCCTCATCTCCTCCCAGGCCCCCTGCCCTTCCTCATCTCCTCCCAGGCCCCCTGTCCTTCCTCATCTCCTCCCAGGCCCGGCTGTCCTCCCTCATCTCCTCCCAGGCCCAGCTGTCCTTCCTCATCTCCTCCCAGGCCCCCTGCCCTTCCTCATCTCCTCCCAGGCCCGGCTGTCCTCCCTCATCTCCTCCCAGGCCCGGCTGTCCTTCCTCATCTCCTCCCAGGCCCGGCTGTCCTCCCTCATCTCCTCCCAGGCCCGGCTGTCCTCCCTCATCTCCTCCCAGGCCCGGCTGTCCTTCCTCATCTCCTCCCAGGCCCGGCTGTCCTTCCTCATCTCCTCCCAGGCCCGGCTGTCCTCCCTCATCTCCTCCCAGGCCCGGCTGTCCTTCCTCATCTCCTCCCAGGCCCAGCTGTCCTCCCTCATCTCCTCCCAGGCCTGGCTGTTCTTCCTCCTCTCCTCCCAGGCCTGGCTGTCCTTCCTCATCTCCTCCCAGGCCTGGCTGTTCTTCCTCATCTCCTCCCAGGCCCCCTGTCCTTCCTCATCTCCTCCCAGGCCCAGCTGTCCTCCCTCATCTCCTCCCAGGCCCAGCTGTCCTCCCTCATCTCCTCCCAGGCCCAGCTGTCCTCCCTCATCTCCTCCCAGGCCCCCTGCCCCTTCCTCATCTCCTCCCAGGCTCCCTGCCCTTCCTCATCTCCTCCCAGGCCCCCCTGCCCTTCCTCATCTCCTCCCAGGCCCCCGTCCTTCCTCATCTCCTCCCAGGCCCAGCTGTCCTCCCTCATCTCCTCCCAGGCCCAGCTGTCCTCCCTCATCTCCTCCCAGGCCCCCTGCCCTTCCTCATCTCCTCCCAGGCTCCCTGCCCTTCCTCATCTCCTCCCCAGGCCCAGCTGTCCTCCCTCATCTCCTCCCAGGCCCGGCTGTCCTCCCTCATCTCCTCCCAGGCCCCCTGCCCTTCCTCATCTCCTCCCAGGCTCCCTGCCCTTCCTCATCTCCTCCCAGGCCCGGCTGTCCTTCCCTCATCTCCTCCCAGGCCCGGCTGTCCTTCCTCATCTCCTCCCAGGCCCGGCTGTTCTTCCTCATCTCCTCCCAGGCCCGGCTGTCCTTCCTCATCTCCTCCCAGGCCTGGCTGCCCTTCCTCATCTCCTCCCAGGCCCCGGCTGCCCTTCCTCATCTCCTCCCAGGCCCGGCTGCCCTTCCTCATCTCCTCCCAGGCCTGGCTGCCCTTCCTCATCTCCTCCCAGGCCCGGCTGTCCCTTCCTCATCTCCTCCCAGGCCTGGCTGCCCTTCCTCATCTCCTCCCAGGCCCGGCTGTCCTTCCTCATCTCCTCCCAGGCCCGGCTGCCCTTCCTCATCTCCTCCCAGGCCTGGCTGCCCTTCCTCATCTCCTCCCAGGCCCGGCTGTCCTTCCTCATCTCCCTCCCAGGCCTGGCTGCCCTTCCTCATCTCCCTCCCAGGCCCGGCTGCCCTTCCTCATCTCCTCCCAGGCCCGGCTGTCCTCCCTCATCTCCTCCCAGGCTGTCCTCCTCATCTCCTCCCAGGCCCGGCTGTCCTTCCTCATCTCCTCCCAGGCCCGGCTGCCCTTCCTCATCTCCTCCCAGGCCCGGCTGTCCTTCCTCATCTCCTCCCAGGCCCGGCTGCCCTTCCTCATCTCCTCCCAGGCCCGGCTGTCCTTCCTCATCTCCTCCCAGGCCCGGCTGTCCTTCCTCATCTCCTCCCAGGCCCGGCTGTCCTTCCTCATCTCCTCCCAGGCCTGGCTGTCCTTCCTCATCTCCTCCCAGGCCTGGCTGCCCTTCCTCATCTCCTCCCAGGCCCCCCTGCCCTTCCTCATCTCCTCCCAGGCCCGGCTGTCCTTCCTCATCTCCTCCCAGGCCCCCTGCCCTTCCTTCCTCGCTTCCTCATCTCCTCCCAGGCGGCTGTCCTTCCTCATCTCCTCCCAGGCCTGGCTGTCCTTCCTCATCTCCTCCCAGGCCTGGCTGTCCTTCCTCGTCTCCTCCCAGGCCCCCCTGCCCTTCCTCATCTCCTCCGAGGCCCGGCCCCCTCCAAACGCTAACACAAAACTCACAGGGGAGAAGCCTCCGCTGCCCGCCCTGGGGAGCCTGCCTGGGGCTCTCCCTGGGGCCTCGAAGGGACGCAGCTAAGTCTGAGCCCCTGACCCCTGCCCTCCACCCCCCTGCTCTCACTGAGAGCCTCCGGGAAGAGTCCTTCGGTTCTCCACACGCACCGGGCCGGGGAAGAGGCCCCCGCTCTGTGCGAGGGTTCCGCTCACCTGTTCCCCCCCCCCCCCCCCCCCCCCCCCCGCTGCCTCGGGCGTTCGCTGGGCTGGGGAAAAGGAAGAGGACCCAGCCGAATATTGGCTCGGCCCCTCCCCGCCAGCCGGGCCCCTCCCAGCCTCCCCAAACCCGCCAGTCGGGAGTGAGCGCGGGTGAGAACGCCAGCCTGGGCGGAAGGTACCAGGCAACCAAGGTGCAGAAAAGTCACCACATCAGCCGTCCCAAAGCCAAGGGAAAGAGCGGGGCTGCACCTGGTGGGGAGGGTCCTGGCGCAGGCAGCGTAGTGACCGCGGGGCCCGGTACTGTCCGCGGGACCAGCATCAGATTAAAATGTCATCAGGAAAAAAACTAATAACAAAATGTAACCGGGGGTGTTTAACAAAATTAATAAAAATGCACGAGAATAAGTCACGTTCACTTTCAAGCGGAGGCAGTCCGCGGCCCGCAGGGAGCCTCGCTAACTTTTTTTTGAGTGAAAAACTATGAAGAGAACGTGGGGAAGTGGGAAAGATGTAGGGAGGCTCCCTGTGGGCCGGACCGGTCATCCCAGCTCCTGAACTTCCCCCGCACTGAGACCCCAAGGCGCCAAAGGCCCGCGCTCCTCCGTGGGCCCCCCGGCGAGCGCCCCGGTGACCTCGGGGTGACCTCGGGGAGCCCGCGGGCGCGCGGCAGCAGGGCAGCGGCCCGTGAGTAACCAGCAGGCAGTTACTGTGGGTCGCGCTGACACCTGTGGGCATAAACGTCTGAAATCTCCCCCTCACCCCTCTCTCTTTCCCCCCAGGCTGGGTGAGTGACTGGCCCAGGGTCACACAGCCAGGCAGAGTTAAGTGTCTGGGGCTGCATTAGAACTCGGGGCCTCCTGCCTCGGGCCGCTGCTCTGTCCATCATCTTCCTCTGACTTCCTCCTTTTCCTACCCTGGCCACCCAGACAGAGAAAGAAATCCCCCCCCCCCCCCCCAGCATTACAGATGTAGCTTTAGAGCTCTCCGCCTCCCCCGCCCCAGACAGACAGGTAGCTCCCCTCCCCCACAGATACCCTGTTAGATGTTGGGCCGCTGCCAGCCCCTCCCCCCAGGTCATTTCTGGTCGCCTCAGAATGCAAATGCTCTGACCAAAGGCATGTCCACTCAGGAGGCGGGGGAGCGAGAGGCTAAACGGCCGGGAATAAACAAGCTTTGGCAGCCTGTGTCCGCACTGGAGCGCCGGCAGGGAAGCGGCGGGAGCCCCCTCCAGGCCGGGCTCCCAGCCCCGGGCCGCCGCACAGAGCCCCCCCAGACGCACGGGGAGCCGAGGCCCCGGGGGTCGGAGAAGGGCCTGCGGGGGGCGCCGTTACCTGGGGGGGCGGGTTGCTGTACTTCCTCTCCTGGGGAGTCCACATCCTGTGCAAAGAGTCCAGGGAGTTCTCAGACAGCTGCTGGGACTTTCGTCCTGCCCGGCGGCCCTTTAAGTCCACATCCTCATATGGATTCTCTTTGGGCACATCTCCTGCAGAGGGGTGGGGGAGGGGAGGAGGGAAGGGACACACACACACAAGCACAGACAAGAAAAGAAAAGAGATTCCTGTGAACCAAATAAAGTGACTCTCTCCCCCTCAGGCCCCTCGGCCCCATGAGTCACGCTGCCGTCTGCAGCCGGACGGCTCCAGACAGATCTTGGCCCTCGCGTCCACAGCCCGTTCCCTTCCCTCCCCATCCCCGTCCCCCTTCCCGAAGCTGGCACAGGCAGGCCTCCGAGCAGCCGCCTTCCCTGGGCCCCGCCGGGCGGCCGGGAGCCCTTCCTGGGCGACCCCCTCCGCATCCCCCCGGCCCGCAGCCCTGCCGGGGGGCAGGACGGCGCCATCCTCGTCCCCCTCCGGGGCCAAACACCCTCCCAGGCGTGGGGGGCAGACGGGTAAACTGAGGCGCGGAAAAATAAAATCACGGGCCGGGCCCACAAAGCCAGAGGCGAAGCTCAAACCCCCAAAGAGCCGGCCACCAGCGCTTCTCTTTAAGAGAAAAGGGGCTTTAACCTTTTTTTTAATCCTCAGCTTGGATTCTTTTAATTAAAAGAAAAAAAAGAGCCCAAATCCACATTTTCCAAACCCTTCCAGGTCCTTCTGACCCGGCGCTTCCTCTGTTGTTGTGGGGAGTGGGGGGAAAGCGGGAGGGAGGAGGAGAGTCCAGAGCTGCTTTTTCACTCTGCCCTGTTTTTAAAGGTTCCCAGTGATTCTCGCTGCTCACTAGCCCGGCACTCGACCGACTTTCCGGGATCATCTCCCGCTGTAATTCCAGTCTATTTCCACGCTGGGCAGCCAGGTCTCCATGCACAGTGAGCAGCCCCCAGCCTGGGGACGGGGGAGGAGCCTCCAAACCACAGGCCCCCGAGATTCCGAGCGCGGGGTCTGTGGGCATCCTGGCCGCGCCAAAGGCCGAATCTATCGCTTTAGAGCTACAGCTTCTCCAATTTCTTTTCTGGGTGATCCAATTCATTCATTCAAAAATGTTTACTGCCCACTTCCCATGCTGGCCTTCTGTTCGGTCACTCCGGAGGGGGAAGGGAAGGAAGGAAACAAGCTCTTATTAAATGCCCACTATGTTCCAGGCACTGTGCTAAGTGCCTTAATTAATTTGATCAGTCAGGGAAACTGAGGCAAACAAAGGTTAAGGAACTGGCCCATAGCTAAGTGTCTAAGGTTGGATTTGAGGGCAGGTCTTCCTACTCTGGGCCTAGCACGCCCTCCACTGCCACCTTGCTGCCACTGCAGGAGATAAGTAAGAAAAAGAAAACTATACTAAATTAATATACAAGAAAAACACAAGCAGGCCACTGCAGGGGAAAATAGCAGCACTTTGGGCATTAAAGTAGGTGTGGCTTGCTTGGAGGCAACAGGAAAAAGATTGGAAAAAACAAGGGGAGGGAGGTCAGAGAGGGGCTTGAATGGCAGAATGATGAATCTTGGACTTGGCTCTGCAGACATGCCAGGAGTCATTAAGGGATGAGATGAGAAAAAGCTATATTTTGGGGGAAAAGCAGGTCTATCCAGAGTCCTTTTCCCTGTCTAGGCGACTTTATCGTGTCTTATTGGTTGAATTAACGGCCTCTGGCTCTAGTTTCTCTTCTGAGATTCAGTTCTACAATCCCAACCACCTTCTGGTCACAACAAATTAAATATTCCAGGAGCATTTCAAACACAACATGTCCGACCCTCCCAAACTCCACCCCTTTCCCCACTTCTCTCCTTTGGGGCCCCCTCCATCCATTCCAGTCCCCCATGTTTAAAATCCTCCAGTCATCATAACCTTCCTCACCCTACAAATACAAACCAACCTGACTTCCTACAGTTACATCATTTCTTGCATCCATTTCCTTCTAAAATACATGGTTCCCTATTTTCTTTAGGGTCAAAAGCAAACTCTTCTGTCTGGCATTTAAGACCACTATGGCCTGACTCTAACCTCCATTCACAGCCACACTGTATCACTCTCTCTGCAGGCCAGTCCAACTGGTGTTCTCATACATGACAATCCATGCCTTGTCTCCTGTCTGGAATGCTCTCCCTCTACATTCCCAGAATCACCAAGTTCCTTCACCACTCCGCCCAAGTGCTAGCGGAGTCTCAGTTACGGGTGCCCTCTCTCCAGCCATCCTGCACTTATCCCCTTCAGCCTCGTCCTCTTTACATGAGTTCTGTATCTATTTACAGATGTAACACTGTCTCTCCCGTCGGACTGGAAGCTCCTTGAGGTTAGGAGTTATTTCATTTGTTACATCTGTATTACTAGCGCCTAGCACGGGGCCCATCATGTAAGAGGTTTGTTGACCGGCAGATTTTAGAAAAGAACTGGACACAGACTAGACATCTGTCCTTTGCGGGGAACAAGCTGGACTGTAACAGAATGTAGTATTGTTAACAACAACAGTTTGGATAATCCTGGGAAGGCTTTCAAAAACTGGTGTAGAGTGAGACAAGCAGATCCAGGAAGACAATATACATAATGACTCCTACAAAATAGATGGAAAAGGGGGAAAGATCTGAATATTGTGATTGTAGTAACCAAACCTGGCTCGAGTGTCCCTTCCTCCACTCTTCATGGGGGAACTTTGATATAATTGCTGAACTGGTTAATTTGCTGAACTATTTTTTCTTTTCTTTTTAAATCCTCCTTACAAAGGGTGGCTCCATGGGTGGAGAGGCAGATAATTCCAAAAGGAAGATGATATGAAAACAAGATAGCAACTATTTTTAAAGAGCAGAAAAAAGTCTGCGAATCTTCTGACCCAAACAAAGTGGAAAGGAGTCTAGGTTTCTCATGAACCAGATCACTGGACATTCCGGGGGTTCAAGACACCCACGGATGATCCCTTTAGCCGAGAGCATGTTAACTCCCTAATCCCTGGACAAAGCGCCTCGGTGCTTCCTGACAGGAACCAACGCTGGCCAAGAAGTGGTGAAGGGCCAGTTCTGTGAACTTCAGCAAACATTTACTAAATGCCTGCAGTGTGCAAAGATTTAAAGAAAGAAGGGGCCTGTTACAGGTCAATTAGTCCTATGATTTTACAGAAAACTGAGGTCCGGGAAGTTAAGTGACAGGCTCAAGAGCATACAATTGTGTCAAATCCAGTTCTTCTGACTCTTGCCATACACCTTTCCCCAAAGTGCTCGAGATGGGTTCTTGGGCCCAAGATTCGGCGAATTCTCCATGCTACTGATGAAGCAACCAGAGCTCCCGGGAGGGGAACTTTAGCAGTGGAGTTGGCTGAGGAGATAACATTCTTTTGAAAGAATCCCCAAGCTAAATAAACCAAGAGATTTCAAGATGGTGGAAAGAGAGAGAAGAGCACTAATAAGGCAGGAGAGCAGGAAAAGATTTTCCCAAAAAAGCAGTAGCATCTAAACCGAACCTTAAAAAAGCTGAGGAGTAGTATGCTCCCGTTTAAGACTCCCAGGCTCATTGTTTCCAGCTCTGAGGCACTCACTTCCGGACAGCAGCCAGCGGGGAAACGGCCCCCAATTCATTGACTCCACAAACATTCGTGATGTGCCCAAGCACAAGCAAGGAAGCTGGGAGCCATTTAAAGATAAATAAGCCTCAGTCCTTGCCCTGGGAGGAAGATAAGATAAGGGCAGAGATAAACAAAATACAAATTAAAATATAAATGTATACAGGGAGGATCTAGAGCTAGGAGACCAGAAAAGGAAAAGACAAATTCCCATCACATCCAGAGTCTGACCAGAAAAAAAAAAAAGGAAAAAGACTAGTTTTTTTCTTCTTTTCTCACTGTTTAGCAGCAGGGTCTTGGACCCAATAACTTCCTGACTTGGTACCCTAACGTGGCTTCTGCTTAGGGACCAACTCCTAGCTGGTGACCAAGTTAGAAAACGATTATCACTCAAAAAACAAGGCAGACGCCCTCCGATTTTGTAAGATAGCAGAAGACCAGACCAGTCTTAGTTAATAATAATAATAAAAGAAGACAACTGATAAGAGCTTGGGGTGGGGGAAGAAAAGATATATTTCAAAGTCAATGGATCTCATGCATAGGACAAAAACCTATCCCCATGTTCCTGGGGATTTCACAATTTCCTAAGCAAGATCTTCCTGAATCAGGGGAATCAACTTGTTGTTATGAAGAAAACCACAATGAATTTAGGAAATGCCTTTTAGAAGGAAAAAACATTAGACAGGGGAAATTTTAGTCAGTTAATTAGACTGCAGTTGGAGCAATAAAAGTCTCTGTAAACTAATGAGTCAAGGAGGGGGTCAAGAAAGGACTTGGGCTTGGATTAAGTGATTCCCAAACACCCAAGTACAGTAGAGTCCCCAGTGTCTGAGCAAGGCTGAGCAAACAATTTCCCGTAACAGACTCATGTTATTAAAATGACTTGTAACCGTTCCAAAGCCCTGAGCAGAGCTGACCCCGGCAGCCAAACTTACAAAAAGAACTTAAAACCTACCAGTCCAGTAATGGTTTCACCAGCCTGCCAAAGTAAAAGTATCCGAGGAGTAAAATAGATGAATGCAGTGCTCCTGCTCCTCTGTCTTTCAGGAAATGAAGGAAAGGAAAGAAGGGAGGAAAGGAAGGGAGGGAGGGAGGGAGGGAGGGAGGGAGGGAAAGGAAGGAAGGAAGGAAGGGAGGGAGGGAGGGAAAGGAAGGAAGGAAGGAAGGGAGGGAGGGAGGGAGGGAGGGAGGGAGGGAGGAAGGAAGGAAGGAAGGAAGGAAGGAAGGAAGGAAGGAAGGAAGGAAGGAAGGAAGGGAGGGAGGGAGGGAGGGAGGGAGGGAGGGAGGGAGGGAGGGAGGAGGGAGGGAGGGAGGGAGGGGAAGGAAGGAAGGGAGGAAGGAAGGAAGGGAGGAAGGAAGGAAGGAAGGAAGGAAGGAAGGAAGGAAGGAAGGAAGGAAGGAAGGAAGGAAGGAAGGAAGGAAGGGAGGGAGGGAGGGAGGGAGGAAGGAAGAAAGGAAGGAAGAAAGGAAGGAAGGAAGGAAGGAAGGAAGGAAGGGAGGGAGGGAGGGAGGAAGGAAGGAAGGAAGGAAGGGAGGGAGGGAGGGAGGGAGGGAGGGAAGGAGGGAGGGAGGAGGGAGGGAGGAAGGAAGGAAGGGAGGGAGGGAGGAAGGGAGGGAGGGAGGGAGGAAGGAAGGAAGGGAGGGAGGGAGGGAGGGAGGAAGGAAGGAAGGAAGGGAGGGAGGGGGGGAGGGACGGAGGGAGGGAGGGAGGGAGGGGAAGGAAGGAAGGGAGGGAGGGAGGGAGGGAGGGAGGGAGGAAGGAAGGAAGGAAGGAAGGGAGGGAGGGAGGGAGGGAGGGAGGGAGGGAGGGAGGGAGGGAGGGAGGGAGGGAGGGAGGGAGGAAGGAAGGAAGGAAGGGAGGGAGGGAGGGAGGGACGGAGGGAGGGAGGGAGGGAGGGAGGAAGGAAGGGAGGGAGGGAGGGAGGGAGGGAGGGAGGGAGGAAGGAAGGAAGGAAGGAAGGGAGGGAGGGAGGGAGGGAGGGAGGGAGGAGAGGAAGGGAGGGAGGGAGGGAGGGAGGGAGGGAGGGAGGGAGGGAGGGAGGGAGGGAGGGAGGAAGGAAGGAAGGAAGGAAGGAAGGAAGGAAGGAAGGAAGGAAGGAAGGAAGGAAGGAAGGAAGGAAGGAAGGAAGGAAGGAAGGAAGGAAGGAAGGAAGGAAGGAAGGAAGGAAGGAAGGAAGGAAGGAAGGAAGAAGGAAGGAAGGATCTTATTGCCTGCCAGGCATTGGGCTCCACACTGACACTGAATTTGCCTGGTGGGTGGCTGTGCAGAGGGGAGCCACGTTTAGCAGCAGCAGGGCACAGCTGCTCCAGCCCCAGCAGGAAGTCCCAGATCCAGGGATGGAAGGGGTCTCTCTGAGGCCCTCTGGCCCAACCTCCCCCTGAACAGGAGCCCCTTCTATAATTCACTTGAAGGCCGCTAGGGAGGGGGAATCCACAGCCTTCCAGAGCGCCACATCCCGTTTCTAGCCGGGGCTGTTAGGAAAGAATGAATCCATCTTCCTGTGATCCCACCCCCCTTCTCTGCACCCTGTGTAAAAGGGGGCACCAGACGGGCTCCTGCAGTCATGCTCTGGAGAACCGGGCGCTATGAGACATCCGAATAAGCTCCATCACACTGAAAGCCAGGGACAGAATAAAAGAACCCGAAGTCCGGCTTTCTCTCCCTTCCCCCACTGAACGGCAGCATCCTCTCTTAATCCCACAGTGCGGTGTCTTCCTAAATGATACCCTGACATGGCAACTGCTTAGCAGCCCCCCCCCCCGCCCCCCCGCCCGCTGGCTGGGCGGCCTGGTGGGAAAACCTCCCAAACACTCATGGCTGGGTTCTCAACGCTTCTCCTAATGCAGCCCAAGACTGCAGGAACCTTATTATTAACTAAGCAAGGACGGACATTTCCAGAGGGTGTCAAGGTCTGCAAAATGCTGCCCAATGAGTCAATGACAGCGATGGGGAAGGCCCCCAGATGCTCCAGGTTACAGGGGAGGAAACAAGCTTCATGATCACAGAGCAGAGCCAGGGACAGAGTCTGAGCTCCCGTCTCCCTCCGGGCGAATCCGCTCTTTCCCCACTCTGACACTCTTCTTGGCTGCCCTCGTGCTGCTGACAAGTTAAACTTGCCCTCTCCTCAAATCCCCTTTTCTCTTTTTCGGATACACTGCTATGAAGAGGAATTTTTCCCCAAACCAAGTTTAAGAGTCCATCTTCATCCCTACACAATGCTAAGTCTTCCCAATATTCTGCCCCGTGGAGGTCTTGTTGGCTCCTGGCCGCGGGTCCAGTGCATTGTTAGCTGTCCAAGCCTTCACGTTACTACGGTGTGAGAGGATGCCCTACCTGCAAGGTCTCCTGGAGCACGACACCAAACCCACGGGCCACCAGGCACCTTCCGGAGCCACCCCGGCCTCTCCCAGGCCTCTCCAGCTCCCCAGCAGGGACCTGTCCTGCTCCAGCCCCACACCCAGTCCTGCCCAAACAGGGCACGAGTCTCCAAGCTTTCACAGCTGACTACATTTTTTCCCTTCAAGAACCCTGAGATAACAACAATAATAGCAAATGTTTATAGTGTTTTAAACTTGCCAAGTGCTTCCATATGTTCCATATAATTCCACCCAAAAGTACGAGGCTTTGGGTAATGGGGGGTATTATTAAAGTAAGAGTCGGGGTACAGGGAATTCACAAGGCCTCCAAGCAGGGCCCTGGAGAGGGGGCAAAGCTGGGGGGCCGGGGGAGAGATCCCAATTCTCCAGCCAGAAGCTGAGGCCGGCCGATGAAGGACTGGGCCAGGGGGCTCGGGGGACTTTCACCTGCGTCCTGAACCCTTCGGCGCCGGGGGAATGCGGGGCAGGGGCAGTCACACGGTCCCCAGCTGCCCCCCAGCAGGGGCAGCAACAGCCCCGCTTTCTTCCCAGGAGGCTTGGCCCGGAGCCCCTCCACAGCCCAGCTCGGGGAAGCCAGAGGTCTCGACCTTTCCCAGCTTTGCAGCTGAGATAAGAGCCCAGGGCATCGCCAAGAATCTCCGATTTGCACTCTCAGAGGGAGGCTAAGCTTATCTCAGTGGTGCTTTTGGCTAAGGAGACTGGGCTCTCACCCTCACCCCTCGTCCTGGGGCTCTGCCCACCCCGCTCACCTGCCAAGCTCCCCTTCCCAGGCAGCCAGTCTAACCCCAGGAAGGGGCCATGATGGACAGAGGGGGCCTGCTGGCCTGAGGGGGGGGAGCAGTGCAGGCTGGAAGAGCCCTGCTTGGCAGAGGGAACCTGGCTTCATGGCACGTTGGGGAGGGTGAGGAGAAGGGCAGAACCAGGGTCCCCAGCACACGTTCAGTTACTCGGGCTTCACCCCAGAGACAGCCAATGATCCGGCCCCATGTGGGGGGTAATCTGGGGCTGCAGCCTGGCCCCTGAACAAGCACCAAGCTCGCGGCCCAGCCCTGGTTCTGGGCTGGCACTCTCCGCACCCTCCCTTCTCCCTCCCAAGGCTGAACAACTCCCAACTGTGAAGAGAGAAAGGCAGCTTCTCCTGGAGACCAGCCAAGAGACCTTCTGCCCGAGGGCAGGGGGAAAGGAGTGACCCTGGCTGCTCACCCTCCCTGCCCCGGGGTCCCTCCCCTCCCCTCCTCCCTTCCAAGTTCATTCCTCCCATGATCCCTTTCTCCTCATTCTTCTCCTTCCCTCCCTTCCTCCCCTCTGTTCTCCTCTCTCCCCCCTTCCCTCCTTTCCTCCTTTCCTCTTCTCGTCTCCTCCTCTCCCTCTCTCCTCTCCTCTCCCTTTTGTCTCTTTCTCCTCTTCTTCCTCTCCTCTCCTTCCCATGCCCTCTACAACTGCCCCCCAAGCCCTCTCTTCCAGTCCCCTGCCCGGCCTCCCCGCCCCCGCTGCCGGCTCCGGCCCCTCCTGCTCCCTCCCTACCTCTCGGACCTCATGGCCAGTGTTCTCTCCACGCTCTGGCTCTGCTGCAGCCCTTTTCCCCTCCCCTCGGCCCCTCCCGGGGAGAATGGGGAAGCTGAGCAGAGGCTAAAAGTGCCCTGCAGCGCAGCCTTAGTTAACTCCCCCAAGTTGCGGGTCACTCCTTGGCCAGAATGGCCAGCACGCTGGGGGCCCCCAGTCTGGTCAGGCAGACCCGGCTCTCCAAGCATCTGCCTCCTGGGACACATTTCTAGGCAACAGATGCAGAAATGGTCATCGGGGCTTTGAACAGAAACACCACTTTTCAGGGAAATAATTCGAATAGGAAGGACAAGGATTGATTCCATGGGAGAGAAAAAGAGGAAAAAAGGGAGAGGGAAAGAGAGAAGGGGAAGGAGGAGGGGGAGGCAAAGAAAGAAGAGAAAAAGAAAGGAAAGAAAGAGGGGGAAGGGAAAGAAAGAGAGAAAGAAAAAGGAAGGAAAGGAAGGAAGAAAAATTGAGAGAGAAAAAAGAAAGAGAAAGGAAGGAAGGAGGAGAGGGAGGGAGGGAGGGAGGGAGGGAGGACACATGCCGGGCACTGTGCACGCGCTTAACAAACATCTCATTGCATCCTCACAACCCTGAGGGACAGCCATAACTTCCAAGGCAAGACTGGAATTGGGGCCTTTCTGAGTCCAGGCCCAGAGCTCTGGAACAGGAAGCAGAAAGCCCAAGACCCTCTGGGAGGTCTCGCACCCCTTCCGGCCTCCCCAGGGCCCCTCTGGGCCAGCGCAGCCCGACGGGGAGCGCGGCCCCAACACTCAGAACACAGCGGGCGCTTACTGAGACGCTCGCTGGGGGCCGACGGAAGGCCCTGGGCTCTCAGACAGCTGTAATTCCCGCCGCTTACTCCGGGTTCTGCGTCCTCGCTTACAAAAGGAGAGGCTGGGAGTCAGGACCTCGGAGTTCCTCCCCAGAAATCTCTGCTCCGTCACCTCAGGTCAGTCACTGAGGGCACCAGGGACCCCCGGGGTCAAGTTAGGTAGGCCAGAGAAAAAGCTCCTTCTTGCTCTGCGGAGCCGAGTCCTGCGGCAGACTCCCTCCTGGGGCACAGCCCCCGGCCCTGGCTCAGAGCGGATCGGACCACGCCAGGAGGCCCTGGCCCCAGCGGGCAGCCCCCCCCCCAGGTCCGAGAGCGGCTGCGCTGGGTTGCTATGAGCACCAAGCTCTCCTTCCTCACCACGACCCCAGGTGGGGTCTTCCTGGCAAAGATGCCGGGCGGGGTTGGCCATTTCCTTGTTACAGACGAGGAAACTGAGGCAAATAAAGTTAAGGGACTTGGCCAGGGGCACACAGAAAGTGTCTGAGCCCGGATCTGCGTTCAGCAAGATTCCGAGCCCACCCTGAGCCCCGTGCTGCAGCACCGGCTCCCTGCAGGAACTCCTGCTGCCCCGTCTCCACGCGGCAGCCCGCAGGCAGCCCCGGCAGGGGCCCGCTGGCTCTCCTCCCCCAGTCCCTGAGCACCCCGCTCTTCCTCCGCCCCAGCCTGGGTGACCAAAGTCCCTCCTACGTCAGGTGTGGATGAGAACGGTCCCCCAGACCTCGACCGGCAGGGCAGCGCTCACCGCCCCCTTTCAGAGATAACGGCCCCTTCCAAAGTCCCTACACCACAAGCTGGACGCCAGGGCTTCGAAGGTGCCCAAAGCGCCTGCTCTCCAGCAAGAAGCGCGCTAACGAGGGGCCTGGGAGGGAGAGTGCGGGCGCAGCCCGGAGCTGTGGGGGCCGCGCGGACCCCGGGGCCTGCCGCCCTTTTGCTGTTAGCTTCTTTGCCCGTCCGGTTCTTCTTTCTCATGCGCTTCCCGCCTGATCTGACTCTTCTGGCACATCATGAACACGGACACGTGGTTAGAAGAACCGCGCGGGTTTCACCTCCCTAGGACTGTTCGCTGTCTTGGGGAAGGGAGGGAGGAACACTCGGAAAGGGAGGTTTTGCAAAGGTGAATGTCGAAAACTTTCTTTGCATGTTTCCGGGAAAACAAAATACTGCTTAAAGGGGCCATGGGGCCTAGCCCCAGGGTCAGAGGCGTGGGCACTAAGGTATCAATTAGCAGCCAGGGGTACAGTGGAGAGAGCACCAGCCCGGACCGGGTTCAAGCTGGCGGCTCACTGGTCCTGGGACTCTGGCCAAGTCACTTAACCCTCTCTGCCTCAGCTTCCTCCTCTGTGAAAAGAGCTGGAGAAGGGAATGGCCAATGCCTCAGTATCTGCCAGAAAATCCCACAAGAGGCTGGGAACAGCTGAAATGACTGAACGTTAAGGAGGAGACAGTAATTTGCCAAACTTTTTCTTCATTCAGTGAATAGTGAGCAGTCTTCTCTGTCTGACTTTTTCTCTCTCTTCCTATATCTATGTATATGTCTCTCCCCTTTCTCTCTGTCTCTGTCCCCCCTCCTTCTCTGTCTCTCTCCCCTTTCTCTCTGTCTCTGTCCCCTCTCTATCTCTGTCTCTCCCCTTTGTCTCTGTCTCTCCTCTCTGTCTCTGTCCCCTCTCTGTCTCTCCCCTTTGTTTCTCTCCCCTTCTCTCTGTCTCTGTCCCCTCTCTATCTCTGTCTCTCCCCTTTGTCTCTCTCCCCTTCTCTCTGTCTCTGTCCCCTCTCTATCTCTGTCTCTCCCCTTTGTCTCTCTCCCCTTCTCTCTGTCTCTGTCCCCTCTCTATCTCTGTCTCTCCCCTTTGTCTCTCTCCCCTTCTCTCTGTCTCTGTCCCCTCTCTATCTCTGTCTCTCCCCTTTGTCTCTCTCTCCCATTCTCTCTGTCTCTGTCCCCTCTCTATCTCTGTCTCTCCCCTTTGTTTCTCTCCCCTTCTGTCTCTGTCCCCTCTCTATCTCTGTCTCTCCCCTTTGTCTCTCTCCCCTTCTCTCTGTCTCTGTCCCCTCTCTATCTCTGTCTCTCCCCTTTGTCTCTCTCTCCCATTCTCTCTGTCTCTGTCCCCTCTCTATCTCTGTCTCTCCCCTTTGTTTCTCTCCCCTTCTGTCTCTGTCCCCTCTCTATCTCTGTCTCTCCCCTTTGTCTCTCTCCCCTTCTCTCTGTCTCTGTCCCCTCTCTATCTCTGTCTCTCCCCTTTGTCTCTCTCTCCCATTCTCTCTGTCTCTGTCCCCTCTCTATCTCTGTCTCTCCCCTTTGTCTCTCTCTCCCATTCTCTCTGTCTCTGTCCCCCCTCCTTCTCTGTCTCTCTCCCCTTTCTCTCTGTCTCTGTCCCCCCTCTTTCTCTGTCTCTCTCCCCTTCTCTCTGTCTCTGTCCCCTCTCTATCTCTGTCTCTCCCCTTTGTCTCTGTCTCTCCTCTCTGTCTCTGTCCCCTCTCTGTCTCTCCCCTTTGTTTCTCTCCCCTTCTCTCTGTCTCTGTCCCCTCTCTATCTCTGTCTCTCCCCTTTGTCTCTCTCCCCTTCTCTCTGTCTCTGTCCCCTCTCTATCTCTGTCTCTCCCCTTTGTTTCTCTCCCCTTCTCTCTGTCTCTGTCCCCTCTCTATCTCTGTCTCTCCCCTTTGTCTCTGTCTCTCCTCTCTGTCTCTGTCCCCTCTCTGTCTCTCCCCTTTGTTTCTCTCCCCTTCTCTCTGTCTCTGTCCCCTCTCTATCTCTGTCTCTCCCCTTTGTCTCTCTCCCCTTCTCTCTGTCTCTGTCCCCTCTCTATCTCTGTCTCTCCCCTTTGTCTCTCTCCCCTTCTCTCTGTCTCTGTCCCCTCTCTATCTCTGTCTCTCCCCTTTGTCTCTCTCCCCTTCTCTCTGTCTCTGTCCCCTCTCTATCTCTGTCTCTCCCCTTTGTCTCTCTCTCCCATTCTCTCTGTCTCTGTCCCCTCTCTATCTCTGTCTCTCCCCTTTGTCTCTCTCCCCTTCTGTCTCTGTCCCCTCTCTATCTCTGTCTCTCCCCTTTGTCTCTCTCTCCTTCTCTCTGTCTCTGTCCCCTCTCTATCTCTGTCTCTCCCCTTTGTCTCTCTCCCCTTCTCTCTGTCTCTGTCCCCTCTCTATCTCTGTCTCTCCCCTTTGTCTCTCTCCCCTTCTCTCTGTCTCTGTCCCCTCTCTATCTCTGTCTCTCCCCTTTGTCTCTCTCCCCTTCTCTCTGTCTCTGTCCCCTCTCTATCTCTGTCTCTCCCCTTTGTCTCTCTCTCCCATTCTCTCTGTCTCTGTCCCCTCTCTATCTCTGTCTCTCCCCTTTGTCTCTCTCCCCTTCTGTCTCTGTCCCCTCTCTATCTCTGTCTCTCCCCTTTGTCTCTCTCTCCTTCTCTCTGTCTCTGTCCCCTCTCTATCTCTGTCTCTCCCCTTTGTCTCTCTCCCCTTCTCTCTGTCTCTGTCCCCTCTCTATCTCTGTCTCTCCCCTTTGTCTCTCTCCCCTTCTCTCTGTCTCTGTCCCCTCTCTATCTCTGTCTCTCCCCTTTGTCTCTCTCTCCCATTCTCTCTGTCTCTGTCCCCTCTCTATCTCTGTCTCTCCCCTTTGTCTCTCTCTCCCATTCTCTCTGTCTCTGTCCCCTCTCTATCTCTGTCTCTCCCCTTTGTCTCTCTCCCTTTCTCTGTCTCTGTCCCCTCTCTATCTCTGTCTCTCCCCTTTGTCCCTGTCTCTCCCCTTCTCTCTGACCTCCCCCGTTCTCTCTCTCCCCTCACAGCGCCCATCACCAGGATTCCGTTGCAGCAGAGGGAGCCAGGACCCCTTAATCAATGATTTTCCCTGCCCCCCTTCTGGGACAGCGGGTAACAACGCCAGGGTGTCCGTGTGTTGAATGAGGTGTCCCCGCCAGCCCTCGGCCAGGTGGGAAGAGGCTCTCTGAGGGAGCCGGAGGGCAGGGAGCAGCCTTTGGCCGCCAGCTCTGAAGGAGAGCCCGGGGCAGGAATGGGGCCCCGGCATTCGTGAGGAGAACGGGGGGGGGGGGGGGGGGGAGCCCGCTCTCCAGCTGAGACACTGGGGCGCCCCTCCCTCTCTCCATCACCCCAGTTATCAGCTCAGAGCTGTTCCCAGAGAGGAGCCACCACATGCCACAGGAAGCAGAGAGCTGAGGCGAGGGAAGTGACTTCGGAGAGCTACGGATCTGAGGAGGAGGAATAACTTTTTGACAGCTGGAAGTCTAGCTTTGGGGGGGGAGCAGGCCAGGAAGGCCTCCCAGCAGAGATGGGGACCCTGACAGAAGGGAAAGGACACTGAGACGGGAGCTCTCTGACCACATGTGCCCCATTTATGCCTGCCTCATGACCAGGATTTTTGTTTTTGTTTTTCTTTTCTTTTCTTTTCTTTTCTTTTCTTTTCTTTTCTTTTCTTTTCTTTTCTTTTCTTTTCTTTTCTTTTCTTTTCTTTTCTCTTCTCTTCTCTTCTCTTCTCTTCTCTTCTCTCTTCTCTTCTCTTCTCTTCTCTTCTCTTCTCTTCTTTCTTTCTTTCTTTCTTTCTTTCTTTCTTTCTTTCTTTCTTTCTTTCTTTCTTTCTTTCTTTCTTTCTTTCTTTTTTGCTGAGGCAATTGGGATCAAGTGACTTGCCTGGGTCCCACAGCCAGGAAGTGTCTGAGGTCACATTTGAACTCGGGTCCTCCTGACTTCAGGGCTGAGGCTCTACCCACTGCACCACCCAGCTTCATCCCAGCTGTGCCAGGATGTGTGCCGGCAGGGGAGCCCTCCGGGCTTATGGACCTGTAGCTACTATTCTCCCCGTGCAGTCTGAGTGAATGCTCTGAGCTGATAATGTATATGGTGGTTGACTAAGTAAAGGGGAGGACTCCGGGGAGGGACCGTGGATCTACAGAGTAAATGCAGCCGCCAAGTCAGCCCTGCGAGAGCCCCCGAGGGGCAGCTCCCGTGAGGGGCCGTAAATCCCCCAAAGGCCAGACCCGGAAGTGCAAAACAGAACGAGGGTTCTGTCGATGGTCCTTCCTTCTCACTGACCACCGCGGGAGGCCCAAGCAAGCTGGATCTGAGCCAGAGAGGGCCTGCAAAGTTACCCTCTGGGTCCGTGGCCTGAGGTAGGTCAAGCTGGCTGGGCTGGCCCCGATGCTGAGGGAGATCTTGGCCTGTTTGAACGAGGTCTTTAAGGGTCTCAGTTTGATTGAGGCAATACCCATTCAGTGCTAAGGCTAGGGAAGAAAGAAAGGAGCAAGGATTGGCTTTTTTCCAGGGAAAAGGAATCCGTGAGGGAGGGGAGACCCTCAGGGTTTTGAGTCAGAGTTCCAGGGAAGGCCAGAGCTAAGGTCACAAGATTTGCAAATCCAAGGTTATTCTAGCAGACAGGAGATAAAGGGAATCTCCACCCAGAGAGCTTGCTCTGCAGGACTGGCTCTGGGCCAGTCACTTACCCCTGCTTACCTAGACAAGGAAATGGCAAAGCCTCAAGTATCTTGGCCAAAAAACCCCAAACAGAGTCATAAAAGGCTGCGTACAACGGAAATGGCGGAACAAGGAGAAGACAGGGAAGGCAGATTACCTGATTCAGCTGCAAGGGAGCCCTGAGCTCTCAGACCATGGGCACAGCGGGCCAAGGTGTGCCGGCCGAGCCCAAACTCCCGGCCACGTCCTTCACTGAGCTCCGAAAGGCAAAGCCCGCCGAGCCATGTGTGGGTCAGCCTCCACCGGCTCCTATCAGCGAGGGTGAATAACACTCTTACGGGACACACTCACCGGTCTGAGCCAGTGGGAAACCTCGTGACTGTTGGGAATAATGGGATTTAAAGCTGGGAGAGATCTCGAGGTCACCGAGTCCAGGAGCAGGAAAAGGACTTCAGAGACTCTCTGGGATACCCCAACTAGAATCCAACCTACAACAGACCTGATCCATGGTCATCCATCTAGCCTCCGCTCGATGACCTCTGAGAAAAAAATCCCATTACTTCCCAGGTAGACCACTCCATTTTTGCATAACTGTAATTTTTTTTTTTAATCAAACCTTATCTTGCCATCTCACACCTTCTATACTGCTCTCTAATTATTCTCCTAAAACCATAAAAATAGCTCGGGAGAGTCACAAAAATGGGATAGGAGTAGAGACTCCTTTTTTTTTCTGAATCGCCGTTAGAGCTCCAGGGCCAGATGTTCTACCAAACATTTAAAGAACAACTAACTCCAATGCTATAAAAACTATTTGAAAAAATAGGGAAAGTAGGACTCCTAACCAAATTCCTTTTATGGCACAGACATGGTACTGATACCCAAACCAGGTAGGGTGAAAACAGAAAAAGAAAATTACAGACCAATCTCCCTAATGAATATTGATGCTAAAATCTTAAATAAGATATTAGCAAAGAGACTACAGAAAATCATCCCCAGGATAATACACTATGATCAAGCAGGATTTATACCAGGAATGCAGGGCTGGTTCAATATTAGGAAAACTATGAGCATAACTGACCATATCAATAACCAAATTAACAAAAACCCATATGATCATCTCAATAGACGCAGAAAAAGCATTTGATAAAATCCAACACCCATTCCTACTAAAAACACTAGCAAGTACCGGAATAAATGAATCACAATTTAGGAAACAATCAAAAGGCAAGGCTGTTTTGGTTTTTCTAATCCCAATACCTAATAGAGAACTAAATACATACTTGCTAACTTGGCAGAATTTTTTAAATGTCTTACCCCAATTATTAACGAATGCTTACCAACTTGGCAGATCCTTTTTTAAAAATTCTTACCCTGACTCTAGAATAACAAAATGCTAAAGCTAAAAAAGACTCTGAACATCATCTAGTAAATTCTAGACTAATTTCCTTATTTTTTTTAACAAGATGATCCCTAAATAACTGCTTCTTCTTCCTATAAAGAGGAAAAAGGAAAACATTTAAATATATATATATAGTTCTACATTTTGCTCAGAAAAAAGAACAATTTGACCTTATACCCATAGCTCAGAGGCAACAAATGATACTCCAAACCCGAGATGTGATCATTGTGCCTCAGCATCCTCCCAACCCCAGCACCAGTACAGTTTGCCATTTACTATGCCGGCCTTGCTCTGGCCCCCACACTGTCCAGGCTCATCTCAATTCCCTCCAAAGGTGGATAAGCTCCTTAAGAAGCTTAGTTATTAAAAAAAAAAAAAATTTAAAAAAGAAGCTTAGTTATCCTACTGTTATCAGATCAAACCCTCCCCATTATTCCCACCAGTGATCCCATGCTAGGACAGGCCCCTGGTATTACCCTTAAGGGACTATTACAACAGATCGTTCTGCTTCTGGCTTCTCCCTCTTGCACTCTGACCTTTATTCTACCACCAGACTAATCTCCTTTATGAGATCTGCTCACTTTATTTCTCTGCTCAGTAATGTCCAAAGCTACTGGGTCAAGTTCAGACAAGTCCAGTCCTTCCTGATATGGTATAATCTTACCCCCGTCAGGCTATTTCATAGTGTTTTTCTCTAAGAAATCAGAGCTGCAGCCAAACTGGACTACTCTGGAAAAATGCACTTTAACCTCTGCTTGCCTCAGTTTCCCCAACTGTAAAATGTGGGTGATAATAGCACCTGTCTCCAGGGATTGTTGTGAGGATCAAATAAGATGATTTGATGAAAAGCACCTAGCACACAGTAGGCCCTTCACAGGTGGTTGTTCCCTTTGCTCCCTTTCTCTTGCCCACATATAGTAGGTACACATGGGCCCTTGCCCGTCGCCACAAGAGATCTGCCCATGAGTCCTCCGTACTTCATCTGAATAAGGTTAGGGACAGGAAGGACCTTCAACCTTCAATCTTCAACCTCCCCCAGAGGAGACATCATCTGAATTGAGAAGGCCGTCCTTAATTGGACCCCCCATCATGTTCCCAGTGCTCCAGCCCACCCTCAAATTGCTGCTCCTTGCCACTGGCTCATTAAAAATATTAATTAAGAATTGCGCCTATTCTCAGAGAAGAGCCCTGCAGGAGTCCACTCAATGCCCGGCGCATAGTAGGACCTTCCCTTCAGTCCACAGAGCACTAAGCCCAAGGAAGGAGGAGTGCCCCAAAAGAGCACCAGGAAACCCGAAGTGCAAATTACCTTGGGAAGGAAAAGGAGGGGGGCCGCCTGACATCTGAGGTTTCAGTTCCCAGAAACCTGACCTCCTTCCAGCCAGCTCCCCACAGGTGGAAAGATGAGCCCTTCCCTCCCTCCCAGATCCCTCTGAGGTGCTCCTCAGAGCCAGGGAGGGGTCTGGGGAGCACCCTTTCGTTCTAACTCTCTCCATTCATTCTTCCCCACACAGGTTTTATTTACAGATGGAATGACTCCATTTGAAGCAGATTCTGGGTCTCAGCTGAGCTCCAGAACCAGAATGAACGTTCATAAAAAGAATTCTGGGCCACATTTCCGAGAACTTCCGGCCCATATTCCACAGCCCTCCACCCCCAAGCTTCAGCAAAATCTCGCCCCCCGCCCAGCTGAGCTCTCAGCTCTCTGGGGCCTTACCCACAATGTCCTCGTAGGCGTTCTCCTCTAAAGTGCTCTTGGATCCAAATTTGTGCTGGTTCTCAGTACCGTTCTCAGTGGGGGAGGAGGGGTACAGGGACTGGAGACTGGACGCGTCCTCAAACTCAAAGGATTTTCTGTGGATTCCAAGAAGAAGACTCATTTCAAAAACTGGGGAGAGGGAGGAGAAATGGGGAGGGTCCCAAGCCCACTCTAAGGAGCAGCTATGACCAGAACTTATTTAAATAACTGCAAAAAGACCCAAATCCCACCTCCCATCCCCAAATGGAAGAGAAAACTATGTCTTTGGCTCTGGGATGCCCTAAAGGGTCACTTTTTCTTTAGAAAAGATTTTAAGAGACCACTTCTTAAACACTTGAGGGGATAGGGATGGGAGGACCTAGACATGATACAGATTAAGAGAAATGTTTGAAGCTAAATACTTAATGCATTAAGCACTCAAATAAAAACTGAAAAAGGTGATATCCATGACAGTGGAAGCCATCCCGTCACCGCCAGGCTGTCGGCCGGGAAATTTGGAGCCGATGGTCAGGCTAGACCCCGAGATCCTGGAGCTAGAGCGAGGATTTCCCAGCCACACGGCAGCAGTGGGTGCTCCAGTGAGGAATATTCTACCCTCCTCGCATCCGATCGGAAAAGGCCCCATGTAGGGCCCGATACTGGCCACAAGCGGCCAGGCAGAAGGGAGGGGATCCCATGGCCTGTCCCACCTCCCAGGAGCGTTGTCAGGGAAACGGGCAAGAGAAAGGGAGCAAAGGGAACAACCCACCTGTGAAGGGCCTACTGTGTGCCTAGGTGCTTCTTCATCAAATCATCTTATTCTGATCCTCACCAACAACCTCCCCAGAGAGACATCATCTGAATTGAGAAGGCCGTCCTTAATTGGACCCCCCATCATGTTCCCAGTGCTCCAGCCCACCCTCAAATTGCTGCTCCTTGCCACTGGCTCATTAAAAATATTAATTAAGAATTGCGCCTATTCTCAGAGAAGAGCCCTGCAGGAGTCCACTCAATGCCCGGCGCATAGTAGGACCTTCCCTTCAGTCCACAGAGCACTAAGCCCAAGGAAGGAGGAGTGCCCCAAAAGAGCACCAGGAAACCCGAAGTGCAAATTACCTTGGGAAGGAAAAGGAGGGGGGCCGCCTGACATCTGAGGTTTCAGTTCCCAGAAACCTGACCTCCTTCCAGCCAGCTCCCCACAGGTGGAAAGATGAGCCCTTCCCTCCCTCCCAGATCCCTCTGAGGTGCTCCTCAGAGCCAGGGAGGGGTCTGGGGAGCACCCTTTCGTTCTAACTCTCTCCATTCATTCTTCCCCACACAGGTTTTATTTACAGATGGAATGACTCCATTTGAAGCAGATTCTGGGTCTCAGCTGAGCTCCAGAACCAGAATGAACGTTCATAAAAAGAATTCTGGGCCACATTTCCGAGAACTTCCGGCCCATATTCCACAGCCCTCCACCCCCAAGCTTCAGCAAAATCTCGCCCCCCGCCCAGCTGAGCTCTCAGCTCTCTGGGGCCTTACCCACAATGTCCTCGTAGGCGTTCTCCTCTAAAGTGCTCTTGGATCCAAATTTGTGCTGGTTCTCAGTACCGTTCTCAGTGGGGGAGGAGGGGTACAGGGACTGGAGACTGGACGCGTCCTCAAACTCAAAGGATTTTCTGTGGATTCCAAGAAGAAGACTCATTTCAAAAACTGGGGAGAGGGAGGAGAAATGGGGAGGGTCCCAAGCCCACTCTAAGGAGCAGCTATGACCAGAACTTATTTAAATAACTGCAAAAAGACCCAAATCCCACCTCCCATCCCCAAATGGAAGAGAAAACTATGTCTTTGGCTCTGGGATGCCCTAAAGGGTCACTTTTTCTTTAGAAAAGATTTTAAGAGACCACTTCTTAAACACTTGAGGGGATAGGGATGGGAGGACCTAGACATGATACAGATTAAGAGAAATGTTTGAAGCTAAATACTTAATGCATTAAGCACTCAAATAAAAACTGAAAAAGGTGATATCCATGACAGTGGAAGCCATCCCGTCACCGCCAGGCTGTCGGCCGGGAAATTTGGAGCCGATGGTCAGGCTAGACCCCGAGATCCTGGAGCTAGAGCGAGGATTTCCCAGCCACACGGCAGCAGTGGGTGCTCCAGTGAGGAATATTCTACCCTCCTCGCATCCGATCGGAAAAGGCCCCATGTAGGGCCCGATACTGGCCACAAGCGGCCAGGCAGAAGGGAGGGGATCCCATGGCCTGTCCCACCTCCCAGGAGCGTTGTCAGGGAAACCCTGCACAAATAATATAGAACTACATACAGCCCTATATTATTCCTATCATCACCAAACCTTTTATATATTAGGGACCACCATTCCTTGACAACCCTCTGTGATTTCTCTCCTCTGATCTGGCTAAAAAAAATACAGAAACGTTTGTGAGAAGTGATCTCCCTGTCTATTCTCAAAGGCCTCCTGTTTCAGACAGAGCTATTAGGCTGAGAGTAGAGCTGCCGGGGGGATGGAGAAGGTCGGGGTGAAGACCTTCCCCCGATATTAAAGTGTGATGGCGGAGGCCCGGGGGGCCGGGGCATGAGAGGGGGAAGGCGAGGGCTGACAGGTCTTCAGGAGACAGCTAACATCATCAGCCGGCCAGACTCCAGGGAG
>NC_133622.1:203863863-203938863 GCF_048593235.1 Sminthopsis crassicaudata
CCGACGGGCCCAGCGACGGCGTGCTGTGGGCGAGGGGCGGCCGGCCGGCTACCTCCTGGCCATTCTGGGCCTCCCCGCGGGGCTCTCCCTCCGGCCCCGAGGCCCCGAGAGTCTGCCGTCCGAGCTGCTGCCGACGCTGGCGGCCTTGACGTGGGGACTGGGCCGGCCGTCCGGGGCAGCTCGGGGGGGCTGTCGGGCGAGCCGGCCTGGGGGCTCCAGTCCTTGAGGAGCAGCTGGGAGCCGGGGCCGGCGGGGGAGCCGCTGGCTGAGTTTTCACTGTGGCTGAGCGGGCAGGAGGGGCTTCTTGGCGGGGAGAGGACCGGAGGCGGAGAGACCGACTGAGACCTGGCAGCAAAGAGAGAAAAGCGTGAGATGCACTGACCCAAACATGCAGGAGTCCGGCTCACGTCCACAGGCCGCGGGACCGGGAACCGGGCAGGAAGAGGGGCCGCTGGCTGCGGCCCTCCGCCACTCCCTACCGTGGGGAGCACTCGCCGAGCACCGTCACCGCAGAAAGAGCTGGGCGATGCCTTTATGAGGCCGGATCTGCTCAGCGGTCGGGCCTAGGATCAGGCGGACCCGAGCCAGTCCTGCCTCAGACACTTTCCCGCTGCGAGAGCACCTGGCGCTGCCTCAGTTCCCTGATCTGTAAAAGGAGAAGGAGGGGGCAAACCATTCTAGCGGCTCTGCCAAAAAGTCTCCGGATGGAGCCAGGAAACGAGTGAAGATCAGCAAAAGGAGCAGAGGCTGAAACTTCCACCGCCCGTTTGTGGCAGAAAATTCTCCTTATTCCCCGGGTGACCTTGGGCCGGCCCGGCAAGCTACAAAGCTGATTAAGTGAACTCTACACTCTCGGGTCCCAACTACTCCTGCGATTCCTTAAAAAAATTGGAGGGGGCGCTCGGTGGCGCAGTGGGTAGAGCCCCAGCCCTGGAGTCAGGAGGACCCGAGTTCAAATCTGGCCTCAGACACTCAGCACTTCCTGGCTGGGTGACCCTGGGCAGTCACTCAACCCCAGTCTCAGGCGGAAAAGGGACAGGTAGACCACAGACCAAATTTACACAGGACTGCAGAGCTGAAGTAGCTGAGTTACCTGCCTCATCTTCGGAACGAGACTTGTCTACGGGACTTGATGTCTGTCCCAACTCTAAAACGCTGGTCCACACTCAAGTTGGACCTGGTAGGAACGGTCCCGGCGGCCATCTCCGGAGGAAACATGGCGGCTGTCGCGTTGAGGAGCTAACAGGGACTAGTGCCAGACTGTAACTGCCACAACTGCCGAGGAAGACTTCCAAGCACTGCTCCCTTATTCTGTAAGGCACCTTATTTCACCTCTCAATTGCTATAAAGTACTTCTAAAATAAAGTAAAAAGCTCAAGAGTGTTCAAAGGAGTAAGGGGACTTCTCCTTCTAAAGAAAGGGCCCTTCATTCTGTGTATTAAATTCCCCGCATACAATCTTTCATCTGTAAAAAGATCCTTCAGGAGGATTAGTGTCCTTAGCCCTAATCACTCATGGTTTCCAGGTAAAGGAGGATTTGTCCTAAACCTGACACTCCCACAAAGCATGTGGAGAAAGTATTTCAAGGTATAAGGCTGGAGCCCACCGTCAGGGAGGGCTGGACCCAAAGTTGGGGCCTTACACACCCAGTAAAGTTCTCCTGTCTGACCTCCATTAGACCTGGGAGAGAAGGAGCTGGTCCCTGCCAGCCCAGAAGAACTGAGAGAGAGGAGGGGAAGACTTAATGGCGATAATGGATCCCTAAATACGGCGAGGGTACACGAGGCCCTCAGGAGGAGGAGGGACTGCCAACAGCCCGAGAAACCCTTGAAACACATGACCAGAAACCAGGCCAGGGCTGGTTTGTGAAACCTGAAGAGAACTTCTTGATAGGCTAGACCTAATTAAGATGAATTTTAACTAATTTAATCAGTTAAGATAAATGTAAAGTCTTATGTTTGGGTTGGAAAAAGTGATAATAAGCTAGAACATCAGACCACACCTAATTAAGATGAAATTTAATAAAGATAAATGTAAAGTCTTATTTCTGGTCAAAAAGTCGATGACAAGTACCAGACAGAAGCACAGCTGAGGAACGGGGGGCTCCTAGTGAACTGCAAACTCTGCGTGAAGCAACCATGTGATACGGGAACACTCTGAATCAGCGAGATCACTTCCGGCAGTGCAGACCTGCCGGCAATCATCAGAGGAAAGGACCCACAGGTACAGCCCCTTTTTGTGGTACCGAGGAATCAGAAAGAAGGGCGCCCCCCGTCGGGGAACAGCTGAACAAGTGGGGGGCACGCTTGCGGCGGACACTTCTGTACTATAAGAAATGGTGGTCAGCGGGATGGCTTCAGAAAAGCCTGAGAAGATTTACATGAACCGACACAAAGAGAAGTTAACAGAATAATTTATACAAAAAAATGTATAAAGACACAGCTCTGAAGGACTTAGGACCACGGATCACCGCAACGGCCGGCTGATAATTCCTTAACACTTACGTTAAAGCCTGCTACCCCCACTGGTGAGTGAGGAGATGGGTCAGAGGGCAGCCTGAGCCTTTTTTTTTAACATTGCCAATGAGAGAATTTTTTTGCTTTTACATATTTTTGATGGAATTTATTTTCCTTCCTTTCTCAACTAGGGAGATGGAGAAAGCACATTTTCACTGATAGGAGAAAATAAAATTTAATTCAAGAAAACCACAGGCAAGAAGAGCAAAGAAAGCTAAAGCCATCTCTGGGTGTGTTAGAAAGACGTAGCTCTGGGGACTGGGGAGGTGACAGTTCCATCACACAGAGACCTTATCCGGATGCTGCGTCCGTTCTGAGCGCCATGTTTTAGAGGCAAGCTCCAGACTGTCCAGGGAAGGCGGCAGAGGCCCCAAAACATCTCTGAAGGAGCTGGAGGTGCTCGGCCCTGAGAAAGAAAAGACTCAGCAGGGGACAAACGGCTGAAAGATTCTCTCTCAGAAGAGGGATGACACTCGCCTTTTCCCAGCTCCTCTGAGCTAGAAACCAAGGTTTAAAGAGGGAAATCAAGTTGGTTTAGAAGAACTTTCTAATAATTTAGAGCTAGCCCAAAGAGAGCCATGAACAGTGCGGTCGTGGTCAAACAAAGGCTGGCTGACCCCTTGGGAGGGGCATTTCAAAAGGAATTCTTGCCTTTGGGGTAAGCTCTGAGCTGCTGAGGTTCCTTCCAACCTGATGTGGGGATTTAAAATATAAAACTGCCATTAGATCCATTTGGAACAGTGTACTGGAGAGTGCAATGCAGTATTAGTTCTCCACCCTGCACCCCATTCTGTCCTTCCTTTCCTCTCAAGGCAGTGGAGGAGGCCCCATGAAAGGAGACAAAAAGGCCCTTTTTCTGTCCTTCCAATTTCTCCCAGGGGGCTCAGGCACCAAAATCACTTCAAGCATTTTGCAAACCCAAACACTTAGGCCTTATCACCCAGGAAGACACCCTCTAGCTGAGTAAGTAAAAGCCAACAGGCATTAAGTAATACCCTTCACGCTCAGCGATCGGAATCGCCTAGATCCCAGTGCAGAACTTGGCTGGGCTTTGACCTGAGCCCTGGCAAACAGCAAGCCCCACATGCTCAGGGGCGTCTGATTTGGGAGAGGTTATGGGAGAGGCTTCGGGGAAAGACTATCCACCAGCAGATAACCCCTTTTCTGTTTGGTTTTTGTATGATGTCAACATGACCCTGTGGTTAAGTCAAAGAAGAAGGGGGAGGAAAGAAATCAGTCCGAAGAGATGGAGACCCAAGGTGGAAGGTGACGGGGAGAGTAAATGGATGGAAAGGCTGAAAATGAAGATGGAGGACAGACAGTGAAAGAGTGAAACAAGAGAAAGGGATAATGGAAAGGAGTAAAAAAAAATCAGGAAGACAAGGACAGAGAGAAACAGACACAGTGACAGAAAAAGAAAGAAAGAATGAGAAAGAGAGGAGGGAGGGAGGGAGGAAGGGAGAGAGGGAGGGAGGGAGGAAGGAAGGAAGGAAGGAAGGAAGGAAGGAAGGAAGGAAGGAAGGAAGGAAGGAAGGAAGGAAGGAAGGAAGGAAGGAAGGAAGGAAGGAAGGAAGGAAGGAAGGAAGGAAGGAAGGAAGGAGGGAGGGAGGAGGGAGGGAGCAAAGAGGGAAAGAAGGAGGAAAAGAAAGAACGGGAGGAAGGAAAAGAAAGAAAGGGAGAAGAGACAGAGAGAGAGAGACAGATACAGAGAAGGAGAGAAAAGGAGGGAAAAGGAGGGAGAGAGGGAGGGAAGAAGGAGGCAAGGAAGGAATGGAGGGAGGAAGGAAGGAGGGAGGAGAAAAAGAAGAGGGGAAGGCGGGAGGAAGAGAGAGCAGAGAAGAGGGAAGGAGAAGAAGAAACAAAGAAAGAAAAGACAGACAAAAAGAGAAAAAGGCAGAGAGGCTGAAAAAAGTATGAGATTAGGCTAGAGAGGCTTAAAGGAGCAAAAGAGGTGGGAAGAAATTGAAAAACCAGGATACAAAGACCTTGCTATGGAGAGATAAAGCCAGGGTAAGATGCAGGCTGCACTCTGATCCCCTTGAGAACATGGCCCAGCCCCTGAGTTACTGACACAGGAGAGTCTCATGTAACACAGCCAGACAATGAGTTCTCGGCAGGGGATGCACCATTTATTGGCAAACCGGGCCGGGGACTTTTCCACTGGGAGGACTACTTTCACACCTGGAGGAGCGAGCTGTTGGAAACCCAGCCTGTGTAAGGCTGGCTGAAGCCAGGGCTTCTCATCTGGGTCTGGTGCCCCTGGGCTCTCCCATCACCACCCGCGGCACTCCGTGCCCTGCCTGGGCCTTACCCATTAACCTTAAAGGCTCCCTACTGATTCGGAAGGCTGGGGACTCTCGGGTCACTCCCCACCGGTAGGGACCTACCCAGCTCCTGCCCCAGACTAGCTGGCATCTGCCGAACAAGGAAATCACGGACCCTCCCTCTCCCGGCCGGGGCGGCAAGGCCACGTGTGCCAGCTACATCCTGGAGAAAGTAAACAAGGGCACTGACAAAAGAATGCAGTCGGGCTGGCTCTGGTCTGTGGGGGAAGCTGGGGAGCGGACGCATTTCTGCTGAGGCGTCCTGAGTTTGTCCTCCCAAACTCGTAAGGGCAGGAGTCCAGTCCATGGCTCGGACCCACGGTGGGCCGGAACCACGGGCTGGGCTCCTGTCTTTATGGAGCAAAAGAGTCTGAGTCCTGGCTCTTGGGGATGCTGAGGGTCCAGCAGGGGAGACAGAAACAAATTCCAGCACGATTGTGACCAGAAAGAGAACCGGGGTGTTTGTGGTCAGAAGTAACTGGCTACTCGGAGAGGCCTTAGGAGAGACATGAGTTCGGGTGGCTCTCCGAGGGAAAAACAGCCCCTTTCAAAGAACTCTGCTCAACCACAGTCCTTCAGTGGCAGCCCGATGGAAGTAAGGGCTCCAGTCTCATCAGTCATTTCCCACCCTTTGCCGCAGCTCTCAGTAGTCGTAGGGCCCAAAAGGTCCAAGATCTTTACTCTGGCTAAAGGGCAAACCCTTCCGGGACTGGGAAACTGACTGGACCCTGGGCCAGGAAAGCTGCCCACTTAATAGGCTATAAGGAGATCACGGGGAAGTTTTCTCCTCCGATCCCATCTCTGAGGGACAGCTGGTGAGGGGGTGGAGCCTTAATTTCTCCCTCTGACCTCTCTTCCTCTAGAACTGGTGGCCAAGGGACCGACGAGGAGTTGCTGCTTTAGGCCCGCCCTTTGTAGGGCCCACAGAACATTCCCAGATCCACAGGAAATGCTCAAGCCCATCCCGCTATAACTCTCTCCGCTCTCTTCCGGGATGGTGTAAGGGCAGGTGGGGATCCCTCTAGATCCCCTGCTTGAACCAGTGGATACACTGACTAGGTGTGAACAAGACCTAGTATCTGTGTGGAATCAATCCAGATTCCCTCGTAAAGTAACTACTTCAACCAGGTGAGACTGCCACTATCAATCAAGGGCATCAGATGCACCTGAACAACTCACAAGCAGGGAAAGGCCTGCATGAAATGGGGGTACAGTGGAATTAGGAAGACTAAGTCAGAGCCTTTTATAGCCAAGACCCATAGAAGACATCGCTGATAGGGAGGGAGGGGTTAGGAGGAGAAGAGTCTCTATGTCTTCCCCCTGGACCAATCGGGAACCTCGAGAACTTCAGAAGTCTGAGGATGGAGACTTCTCCCGAGCACTCCTAGAAGCGTCACTCTGGGGGCCATGCCCATGCACCGGGGCCAAGGACAGACTGGACACACGCTGAGGAGCCCAGCAGAAAGCTGCCTTTGCCATGTGCTCTAACGGGCAGCCCTCTTTCCCCTTGATTATCTTATATGTAGTGATGGAAGAGCGGGTCAGACTTTCAGGGAGATGTTTTGTACCAAATGTTCCCGCAGTACCACAACCACTCTTCCTCCTCCCCCCTTCCCTGTGGAGTCACCTTCCCTTTCTCCCCCCTCCCTTCTTCACTGCTTATCCCTTCTCTCCCTTTCCCACCTCCCCCCTTCATTTCTCCTCCTTCTTCCCCTCTCTGTCCCATTTCCCTTCCTCATTCTTTCTTTTTCTCTTAACCCTCTTCCCCTTTTTCTTTCTTTCCATGTCCTGAACACGTACTATCTGTGCTCCGTTCTACGTGGGCCAACGTAGTCCAAGGCTGACGCCTTTTTCTCTCCGGGTTTATAGCTAAGTAAGGAAGAAAGAACATATACAAATACTTCTATCAAGGCATTGAACAAGTACCAGAGGAATGTTCCAAACCAAGCGTTATGGATCGTTCAGGGTCCAGGGTCCAAGAAAAGCTGGCATTTAAGCTGAGCCTTAATGGATTTCTCTGAGGGACAGAAGTGAGGGGGGGTTCTGGGCAAAGGGAACAAAAATAAAGCTACAGATGTGGGGAAAGTACAACATCTTCATGGAAGAAACACAGTGACATGTGTGGGGAGAAAAGGGGTAGGGTGGGCAGAGACCCAGCACTTTCAATGCGAGAATGGGGACCATCAGGATTTCTGAGCAGGAGAGGGACAGCCCACCCTCGTGCTTTAGGAAGATTCGCTGGGCGGTGTTGGACATGATGGTGGAAAGAACGCTTTGCCACTAAAAGCCTCGGACTATTCGGCTTCTTCCGGAGGAGCGTGAGGAAGCTGTTATTAGAGGATCTCCATCTAAGATCAATTCTAGATCTACTGCGCTATGATTTTAAGAATGAGAAGGGGGAAGGAGATTCGGTAGAAGACAATGGAAACAGACTAGGCAAAAGATAATTAAGAGTTGGGTTTTACATTATTTAATTTTTAACCGAGCCCTCGTTGCTTTTGATAAGGTCAATCTTTTTCTTCTTGGCAGCAGCTGTTCTAAATTTATCTCTTCAAACTTCCCATGCCACCCCCATATCCTCCTCCTCATTCAGCAGAGGCCCATCACTCCTCATACCTGAGAGAAAAACAGGGATCACCCCCAAGAAGTTCCTCTAGCTCACTTCTGCACATCCCAACCCCCCCCCCCCAGATCACCTTCCATCATCTCTTTCTTTACTTGATAAAAACAGGTGCTCCTCCTCCCATCCCCAGACAACCCTTCGTCCCCTCCATCCCATCCCTTCCCATCTTCTGCGGGAGATTTTTCCCACGGTCTTACGACTCTCCTTCCCACTGACTCATTCAGTGTTGTCTCCAAACATGTGCAGGCTCCCTCCTTTTAACATTCATTTAACCTTGCCATTCCCTAAAGCTCATTTAACCTTAACGAATTTAAAATCCATTTAGCTTACCCTTCCCTAAAGGACTCTCTCCTAGAGAAAGCTGTCTACATGCATTGCCTCCATTTGCTCTCCTTCTTACTCACTTTTAAACTCCTTGTAAACTCTGGTTTCTGACCTCATTCCCCAATTGAAGCTGCTCTCTCCAAAGTTTCCACTGCTGTTGTCTTAGCTGCCAAATCCTTTCCCCAGTCCTCATCCTTCTCGACCCAGCCCTCGGCGTTTGAGAGCCAACTGCCATCTCCTAGATACTCCCCCTTCCAGGCATTTCACAAGACTCTTCTCTCCTAGTTTACCTATTATCTATTTGCCCGGCTCATTCCCGCTCTCCTTTGCCACATCTCCAGCCATACGCCCTCCCTAAGTATGCCTGGGGAGCCTTCGAGGCTCCATCCCGAGTCTCCTGTTCCCTCTCTGAGCTGCCTCTTTCGCGGTGATCTCATCAGTCCCAGGGGCTCTATTATCTCTAAGAAGCCAAGTCCCTGATCTATAGATCCAGCTATTACCTCTTTCTTGAGCTTTTTTCCTGAATAATCAGCTCCCTATTAGACACGTTGATGTCTCAAACTCAACAAGCCCCCGAACAGAATTCTCTCTTCCCCTGCTCCAATCCTAGAAAAGTCCAGCTACCATCTATTTCTGCTCCACCAGCCTTCTAGCACCCAGTTCTGGGTCATGCAGATGCTTCCCTCTCCTTCATTTCCCCATATTTAATTAGTTGCCAGGTGTGAGGAGGAAGAGGAAGATGAGGAGGAGGAAAAGGACAAAGAAAGTAGGAAAGGAAGGAAAAGGAAGGGAGGAAGGGAGGAAGGGAGGGAGGAAAGGAGGGAGGAAGGAAAGAAGGGAGGGAGGGAGGGAGGGAGAGAGGGAGGGAGGGAGGGAGGAAGGGAGGAAGGAAGGGAGGGAGGGAGGGAGAGAGGGAGGGAGGGAGGGAGGAAGGGAGGAAGGAAGGGAGGGAGGGAGGGAGAGAGGGAGGAAGGAAGGGAGGAAGGAAGGGAGGGAGGGAAGGAAAGAAGGGAGGGAGGGAAGGAAGAAAGGGAGGAAGGGAAAAAGGAAGGAAAGAAGGGAGGGAGAGAGGGAAGGAGGGAGAGAGGGAGGAAGGAAGGGAGGGAGGGAAGGAAAGAAGGGAGGAAGGGAGGGAGGAAAGGAGGAAAGGAAGGAAGGAAGGGAGGGAGGAAGGGAGGGAAGGAAGGGAGGGAGGAAGGGAAAAAGGAAGGGAGGAAAACTAGTGAAAACTCAAAGCAGCAATAGATTTTCTGGAGCAAGCAGGTGATGGAACCAAGGAACAGCAAGGGATTTAGAAGCATGAACAGGATGAGGAAACCCCAGACCTTGTCCATTTCCGTGACTGTGAATTGTGTGAACTACGTCCAGGAACACCAGAGCTGATCTCAAGTGCCCCCGGTTCTTTCCCCACTTATGGAGGCCTTAACCTCAGGGTACAATTAGGAGTCTGGAGGAATACTCAGGTCCCTGGAGGGGCCCAATGCTTGATGCTGTAGCAAGCAATCAATATTGCTCTCCCTTTGGGCTAGGGGAAGTAACCAAGGCAATAGTGTAAATCTGGGTAAACGGTTATCTCTGGGGAAGGGCTAGGAGAGTTGTTTTGAATGTTTATGCAGATGCAAGTGAGAGTCCTTTTCATTTTTTTGCTGGGATTTTTTTTTTATAAGGTCTGTTTTTCTATTCAATATATTGTTATCAGCCCTAGTGCTTGCATGGAATCTGAAAGCCCTTTATATTTTTTGTAAAGAATTAGACCCAAATTAAATTCTGTTTCCGGATTATATCCTGCATAGGAGCATGGACCAAAGACTCTAACTTGCAAGGAGTCTGCAAAAGTGAAACTGGCTTTCATAAAATCAGAAGTTTAGGCTCTGGTCACATGCTCCGTGACTCTCTCCTTCATTCAGAAAAAAGGGGTCGTATGGCTCCGCATTTAGACCAGGAAGACCTAAAGTCAAGTCTTACTTTGACGGGTGCTGGCTGTGTGAGCCAGCAGATCGCCTACCATCTCAGTGGCCCCAGGAAGCTCTAAGATCAGGTGTGGAACAGGTAGTTCCCTGCTTAAGGAGAGGGAGTTTACACCCTGGGGATTCCCAAACCAACAAAATTACAGAACAAAAACAAGGAGAAGCAACTGATTATCAATATGGGAGTTGTTTCTGAATCAGCTGTCTTTTGGTCGGCTTTAGAGTAAAGGTCAAGATCAACATCCAATTTACCCACATATATTGTATCTAAGTTATACTGTAACACATGTAAAATGTATGGGATTGCCTGTCATGGGGGGGGGAAATCTGGAAAAATGAATACAAGGGATAATGTTGTTTAAAAAAAATTACTCATGCATATGTACTGTCAAAAAAAAAATGTTTATAATTATAAAAAAAAAAAAAAAAAAAAAAAGATCAACATCCAACTAGAAAGAACAACCCTGTGGACAATTATAGCAATTCCAGCCTGGGCTCTCAGACAAGGTCTGAAAGCAGGAAATGGAGAAAAGAGCAGACATTAAAATGCCCTTTAGAACTCTAAGTAGCTCCCAAAACATGGAGGCTACAAGAGCACTTCAGTCAGGAGACAGAAAACTGCCTCATACAACAGTGAGACGCAGCAAATGCGGGAAAGGAGTTTGCGGAAAACTCAATCAAATGAGATTATACCCAAAGAATGTAAGGATAAGAGCAGATCAGGACACTAGACAGACAGAAAATTCTAATTTCCTAGAATTTCTCTGACAAATTATTTTTTTCAGCAGTGATGGTCGAGCCACAATATTTGGATGTTTAACAGTTTAGTTCCTAATGTTCTACATTAATGGAAAGGAAAACTGGACCAGACGATGGCATGGAGCTGGAGGGGCCTTCCACTGCGCTGGTCCGTCAAAATATCTACCTTAGTCCTTTTTATATAAAGGAGTTTATATTTACCTCCATTAAATTTGTAGTAAATTGACATACAGTGATGGGAATAAAATCTTACACTAGGGTTCCAAAAATTCATTTTGTAAGTAAAACACGTGAAAGGCTCCACAAAAAGGTCCAAAAAAGGTCAGGGACTTTTAGTGGGCCACAAGTCCAACATTAATGAGCAGTATGATATGGCAAATTCATGCCGTCTTGAGCTTCACTGCGAGAGACCGGGTTCTCAGAAATAAGGAGGGCCTAGGCAGCCCACACCTGAAATGACGCGGACAGCTGTGGGCCCCACATCTTAGGAAGGACAACAAGCTGAGCGAGTATCAGGGGGAACACAACCAGGATGGTGAAAGGTCGTGGCTCTCTGTGTAAAGAGCTGGGACTTTGAACAAGAGCCATCAGGGACGCCGCGCTTGTCTTCCAGGCGGTTACACAGAAGAGGGATTTGACGTCTCCTCTTTGGTTCCAGAGAGCAGAACTAGGAATAAGGTGGAAATTGCCAAGCGGCAAAAACAGCTTCTCTGAGGACCACTATTCCCAGGTAGAATGACATGTCTCTGGAGGCGACAACTTTCCCTTCCCTGGAAGTCTTCCAACAGAGGCTGGAGGGTGTTTGCCAAGTGTTTTTTGGGGGGGTGTGGATTCTTTCTGCGGTACCAGCTATTGAGACACTCAGAAATTCTGTGATCCTATTGTTTGTGAAATGACCTGAGCCAGAACTGGACGAGAGTAAAACGTGGGCTAAATGTTCCTGGAGAAAATGCTTGCTTGTACAGTCCGAGTCCGCTCCCCAACAAGTAAACCGACGTGCTCTGTGTTTGTTTTTAAACCTCAATATCCTTTGCTCGAGTGTTGCTGAATGGTTATGAACCATGGAAGGAAGAAAGGAAAGTGACAAGCATTTATTAAGCACCTACTATGTGCCAGTCGCTGTGCTAAGCACTTTACAAACATCATTTTATCTGGACCGTTACGGTTCCATAATGCAACTAGATGACACGGTAAATAGAATACCAGGTCTGGAGTCAGAAAGACCTGAATATGGCCTCAGACACAGACTAGCTGTAGGACTCTGGACAAGTTTGCCTCAGTTTCCTCATCTGTGAAATGAGCTGGAGAAGGAAATGGCCAACCACTCCAGTAACTCTGCCAATAAAACCCCAAATAGAATCCTGAAGAATTGGGCGATGGAACAAATAGAAAGCATTTACCACAGTTATTCTTTTCTATTATAGTCCTGCTAGATGGGATGTTCCATGAGGGCAAATATCACATCTTATCTCTCCTTTCTCTTTCCTCCTAGCACAGTCAAATCAACACTCTGCCAAATTTGTGGAACTGAGTCTCCAGTGCTTTGCACACAGCAGACACACAATTAAGAATAATGACGTTTCTGTAGCTCTTAGCATTTCAAATGAAGCTCCTCGGAGGTTGTGGCATGGGCAAAGTCACACAGCCAGTAAAAAGCACAGACTCTAAGCCAGACCCCCAAAAACCTGCTATCCACCATGCCATTCGATGATGAATTTACTGAGTCATTTACTACAAAGAAAAATCCCTAGGGAGAGGATCAGAACACAAGAACCTGCATCAGCCCAGCGGCGGGCTCCAGGGAGAAAGGGATCCCGGCTCCAGAAACTGGGGTGCTCCCAGCCCAGCTCCAAGACCCCTGCTGGTCACTCACAGAAAAAGCCAAGGGCCAACAAGCGGCCTGGGCTTTCCACTGCACGAGATCCCCAACCCGCCTCCTTTTAAGCCCCAGACTGAGACACCGGCTGGCTGGTCCCCACTCCCAGAACAGATCCGGGTTCCAGGCAGATGTCTCCTCTCTACTTTGTATCTTTCCCAGTGCCAGTGTTTATGAATGAAGGAACTACCACATCTGGCTCAGTCTCAGCCCCCGGGCTCCCATTATCTCACAAAGAAATGAAGCAGAGAGTAACACTGGCTGTTTACTGCTGTCCCCCAAATCTCCGGAGGAGGAGAAAGGTTCTTGTCCGCTGGCTAGCAGGCTCGTATTTCTGGGGGTGAATAATCCTTGAAACCCATCTTGGGGCAGGCGATGGCAGGAGACGGGCTCTCACAGGCCGTCTTACTCACTTCTGCCCACTACTCCACTTGCCTTAGGCCAGACCACCTGTCGCCAGGCTTTGTGGGCCTTGGCCCAGCTGCCTCTCAAAACTAAAGTCCCCGTCCCCCCCCCCCCCCCCCCCCCCCCCCCCCCCCCCCCCCCCCGTGCTAACCCCAAAGCCAGGACCTGGAGCCCACTCACCGGCCCAGGGTCTCCCGGGGGGTTTTAGTGCCTCCAGCTCCGTGGGTGATGCTGGCATTCTTGTTGGCAGTCATGGTCATTTCGGCTCTCCGTGAATCCAAGTCCCTGCAAAGGAGAAAGGGCACATGAGAGGCAGAATTCTCTAGGAGGCCTTTTGGGGACTAGGGGTCCTCCACTTTCTAGGAGGCCTGGAAAACTACCTTTAATCCAAGCATCAACTCCAAGAGTGACCACATAAGGTCTTTGGGAACTGGCTCTTGAGCTAAGGGAGAGGCGAGATTAGCTTCTCTCCTCTGGGGCTTTGGGGGCATTCGTAGGTTATTTATCACTTATTAGTGACCACCTCCCCCCAGGCCAAAGTCTAATAGGAAAAATGAAAAAAGAAATAAACCACAATCCAAAATTAATGGATTAACCCAAAATTAACTTTTTGAAATAGTGATAATAGGAAGGGCAGATGAAAACAACGCTGAGGAGTGAGCACAGACCCTGCAAATCAGCAGAGCAGTAACCGTCAATGCCGAAGGGCCATGGGAAAGATAGGCACACTAATGCTATGAAATGGTCCCGCTCTTCTTGGAAACTCTTTGTGAAACTGCTCATGCCCCCTGACCCTCCCGCCGCAGGGCACATTCGCCAAAGAAGGTCAGTCGTAAAGCCCTTAGCACAGTACTTTTTGTAGCGGCAAAGTGAAGGAAACGTCATTTTTGAGGGAGCAGTGATTAGGGGACGAATAAACCTGTGAGATAAAGACGGAATGGAATGTAGTTATGTACTTTCTTAAAAAGTGAGAAATAAGAGGAATTCAGAGAAAGATGGGACAAGTTATAAAAATTAGTGGCGCAGATTAAAATACAGTAATGGATGGAGGCAAAGGTCAGAGCATGGTGAATGGAAGAGCTTGGTTCAAATGCAGCCTCAGACACTTAAGAGATTATATGATCTAATTTAGCAAGTCACTTAAAACTGCCTCAGCTTCCTCATCCGTAACATGGGTACAATAATAGGTCCTACCTCCCGGAGTTGTAAGAATAAGCTATCTCTAAAGAGCTTTGCAAATCTTAAGACTATATGCTAGCTATTACTATTTAAAAGATTACTAATAGAAAGCCCCAAACTGAGTTAAATGGAAAAGCAATAACTGTCCCAGAGTACTTCCCGGGACAGAGGGCGGGCAGAGTGTTACATTATGGTTACATGATTTCATCACTGTATTGGTAATTTTTGCTTCTCTCTCTCTTTGGTACAAGGGATTTAATAAAGTAAAATTTAGTTACCAGGGTAAGGGGGAAGTTGGAACACATCCAGAAACTACTGTCACGGAAAAGCAAAAGGCAGCAGTAAAGCTTTAAAATAAAATATTAAGATCCACTCCTTAAAAAGTGTCAAATTTGGGAATAAGCAGGAACCGAATGGTTTGAAGGTTCCTTGGATATGTTGCGGTTGTGAGGAAGTTGGTATGATGTGTCCTGCTAAGTGTTGCCAGTGGGCGAGGAGGAGTACCCGGGAGGTGCCCCTCCCGTACACCATAATCTTAGTCAAGCCCGGCAGAGCAAGTGTTCTTAACCATGGGCCCACACTTGTTTAGCATTTTTTAAAACGGCCTTTCAAAACAATACTTTTCATCTGCTCAATTTTTTGATCATACCAAGGACAGCTTGTTCTTTGTTTAAGAGAACTTTAATTGTTTTTAATTGAAAAAAAGGATTCATCAGGCCTTGTTACAACCTTCTGAAAGTTTCTGTGGAAGTTGTATGGACCCAGGTAGCCAAGGGACCAATTCCTGAGGTGATATCCCGAAAAAAAGATTATTTTGTGCATGTAAAAAAAATTCTAACAAATTTCATCTGGAAGAATAAAAGGTCTAGAATATCAAGGGAATTAGTTTGGTTTTAATTACAAAGAAGGGTAGCCTCATAATACCAGCGCTCACACTATATTATAAAGTGGTAATCATTATAACCATCTGGTACTGGATAAAAAAGTAGAGGGCTTAATCAGGGTTATAAATTAGATACAAAATATACAGTGTAGTAAATGACCATAGTTTGGTGAATCTAAAGATCCCAGCTTCTGAGACAGAGACTGACAAAAACCATTGAGGAAACTAGGAAACAGAACCAAGGTATAGATCAGTCTTTTATACATATACCAAGAAAAGGTCAAAATGAGTATATGACTTAGACACAAAGGGTGATGCCATAGGCAAATCAGGAGACTGTGAAATAGTGTATTTGTCAGATCTACAGAAAAGAGAAAAAAATTTGAACAAGAAACAGGGAACATTATGAGATGTAAAATGGACATTTTGATTATATCACCTCCCATCTATCAGATTGGCTAACAGGACAGAAAAGGAAGATGACAAATTTTTTTAAAAGATGTGAGAAAACTGGGATGCTAATACACTGTTGGTGGAGTTGTGAGAAGATCCAATTGTTCTAGAGAACAATTTTGAATTATGCCCAAAGGCATACCCTTTGATCCAGTGATACCACTAGCAGGGGCTGAATCCTAAAAATGATCATAAAAAAGGGGAAAGGCCCTTCATGGACCAAAATATCTATAACAGCTCTTTTTGTAATGGCAAAGAATCAGAAATTGAGGAGATGCGTATCCATCGAGGAATGGCTCAACAAATTGTGGTGTACAAATGTAATGAAATATTATTGTGCTCTAGGAAATGATGAACAAAACAGGTTTCAGAAAAAACCTGAATTTTAAACGAACTGATGCTGGAAGAAGTAAGTGGAATCAGGAGAACATTATCTACAGTAACAACAGCATTATACAATGATCAACTATGGGAGAGAGCAATACTGCAATCCAATTCCAAAGGGACTAATGAGAGAAAATATACACCCAGAGAAAGAACTAAGGGAATCTAAATGCGATGTTTTATCCTTTTTGCTCCTTTATAACAAAACTAATATAAAAATGTTTATATAGATATTTATTATATTTATAATTTACATGTAATTGTATATTATATATTTATTATATTTTATATAATTTATGTATTATATTTATTTATATGTATTTTGTTTATAATTTACATATAATATATGTAATATAATATAATTTACATATATATTTATATATAACCTATAGAAATATGAACCTATATCAAATTGCTTACTCTTTTAGGATAAGGGAGGGAAAGAATGGAGAAGAATTCTGAACTTAATTTTTTTAAATGAATGTTAAACAACAAGATTATACAATGATCAATTCTGGTGGACGTGGCTCTTTCCAACAATGAGATGATTCAGATCAGTTCCAATAATTCTGTGATGAAGAGAGCCATCTGCACCCAGAGAGAGGACTGTGGGAATTGAGTGTGGACCACAACATAGCATTCTCTCTCTCTCTGTTGTTGCTTGCTTTTTGTTTTTCTTTCTCATTTTTTTCCCTTTCTTAATCCAAATTTTCTTATGTAGCAAATTAACTGTATAAATATGTGTGTGTGTGTATATATTATATATATATACATATATATATGATTTAACATATATTTTAACATATTTAACATGTATGGGGACTACCCGCCATCTAGGGGAGGGGGAGGGGGAAGAAGGGATAATTTGGAACATAAGGTTTTGCAAGGGTCAATGCTGAAAAATTACCCATGCATATGTTTTGTATATAAAAAGTTTTAATAAAAAAGGAAAAAAATAAAATGTTAAAAATTGTCTCTGCATATAATTTGGAAAATAAATGAAATATTATTTTTTTAAAATTAGTAACAGAATGTGTGATGAAACACATATTGTTCCTTCTCTTCCTGGAATTTCCCGCCAAAGAAGTAAGGACCCATGATGGTGAAGGCCCTTTGTGAAGCTTTATGTGAGAGCCTGGAGGCCGGGGGATGGGGAGAGGAAACAATCGAGGCTTTGGTGTGGTATTCAGGAGCTCCAAGGAGAAGCTGGTGCAGAGAGAAACCCAGAGAGAAGAGCCCACGGGGGGACCCTCAAAGGAAACACACACACACAAAACAGTCTGTTCTTTAAGTGTGAAAAGTGGCCATGACAATTGGCAAATGACAAGTCAACGACAGGTGGCAAAAACCCATTTCTCCCCTCCTTTGCAAATGACACAGAGCTGCATTACTAATGTGTTCAAAGACAGAACTTCTGTCTAATTAGTCAGAATAACAGATTAAATCTGGTAAGATTAATTTAAAGTCCAATTCTTGAGTTCACATAATCAACTACCTGGATTATGTATGATCATCATTTATACATTATACATTTATCTACATTTATACATTAATTACCAGAGGTACAAAATGGGGGAGCCACGGACAGACAGCGATTCTAGCTCTTTGGTTGGTGAATGAGTGTCAGTTAATTGATCCAACCAGTCCCAGACCAAGTCACGCTCCCTCTCTCATCCCAGCCAGCATCTAAACTGCACATCTTGCCACCTGCCCTGCCCCCACAGGCCAACAAAGGCGCCGCCCATTCTCCACTGGGTTCTCTTCCACACAGATCCCTATGGACCTTTCACCATCCTTTTCCTGGACACGACTCCCATATATGTCTGACATCTCTCTCCAGCCCAATGTAAGTTCCTTAAAGGCATGGATTTTCATCCATATCTCTTTTTATCCCTAGAATTTAATACAATGTTATCCTCCCATCTTTTTGCCTTTGATCTGGATGGTCCCATTCCTGGAACGTTTTTCATGACTGTATACATTCTCCTCTTGGTTCTCTGTTAATTTTGGTCTGTATGAGTACAAATAAATCTCATATTTTCTAAATTCTTCACACCCTCATTTTCCACTGCATAACAGTACAATACTGCATCAAACTCATCTAGTTTTTTAGTCATTCTCTAACTGATGGGCAATCATTTTGTTTCTTGGCTACCATGAAGTGTGTTGCTATGAGTATTTTGATAGACGCGGGATCTTTTGTTTTTGTCTTCCACTTTCTTGGAGTATATGCCCAATAGTGGGATGAATCAATGAACCAAAGTCAAAATGCTTAAGATGCTTGTCTTCTCTTCCAACAATGACCATTTCCAGGGAGCATTCTCAAGAAGCTCTCTCTCCATTCCTTGTATCTACTAAAGTTAACTTCCTCTTCAGTCCTTTTCTCTTCTCTGCATGGAAGAGCAACTTCTAGTTCCTTTGACTTCTGGGTTGTTTACTTGGGAATTTCATAGCTGAAGGGCCCTCCAGTAACACTGACTTCTGGAGCTAATGATGCTGAAAGGGTGGGGGACAGAGGTGAGAGGAAAAGCAGAGCTGAGGAACTGGACAATGCTTTTCTAGGCCCCAGAAAGGATGCAGCTCAGAAGAATCAAGATTTCTTTCCATTTTCCTCCCCCTGAACTTTTTATTCCCTCCCACATTCCCAGATGCCTTCTTTTCCAACTTTATCCTGAAAACAAAATTTTCAGTTTTTGGCCTTAGTCTTAAGTTTTTAGCATTGTCCTACCAGATGGTCTGTCTCCACTTCAGCAAAAACAGATTTTGTAGAAGCCTCAAGTTGTATTAAAATACTTCCCATAACCATAAAGTGGGATAAGAGTTACTTGGGCAGTTCTAATCCAAAGGATCTCTCCCAGAGCTTCCAAGGCAACATCAAAGGCCCAGCATAGCTTCACCCCAGGCGAGAAATCTACCCTCTAGTAGCTCATCCTCGTCCTCCTGTTTTTTTCTCTATATTTTTCTCTTTGTATATCTATTTGTTTCTCTCTCTCTTTTTCTGTCTCTCTCTGTCTCTGTCTCTCTGTCTGTCTGTCTCTGTCTCTCTCTCTGTCTCTCTGTCTCTCTCTCTCTCTCTCTCTCCATCCATCCATCTACACGTCCCCTTTCCTCTACTTCTGTGTCTCTTCTTCACCACCGTACCCCATCACTTCCAACTCCCCAGAGACTCTTGAGAGGAAGCCTTGAAGAGACCCAACCCCTTGGAAAGCTCTCTCAGCCTAGGAACTTACAGCCCTTTCTATGACTGACTCAATACTTGCCCTCAGTTACCATACAATGGCACAGGCCTTTCCTGTAAGGAACTCCTTTCTTTGCATATCTCACAGGTCAGAATGCTTCCTCACTCAGTAGGAAATCATAATAGAAATCACAAAACTCAGACCCTAGCTACACTTTGAGACAATGTCCAGGAGTTCAACAAGTTTCCTTTACCACAACAAGAAAGAGATTCACAAAGACCATGAGTGACTTAGTCAAAACAACAACAACAACAACAGAATACAACCAACCACCTAGATTTCCCCCATCATCATTCCCTTATCACGGCTGCCATGGTAACAACTCCCAAGCATAGACTGTGCATGGACAAGACCCTCTGGGTAAAGCTTAGGAGCAGCCTGGCCCATTCCCTTGGTAGGAGCTGGAAGAAACTTCTCATTCAACACACTCCACAAATATTACACACCTACTGAATGTTGAATATTGTCCGAGGCAATGGAGAGATTCAAAGTTAAAAAAAATATTATTCGATACCCATCCTGAGCAAATGAGCTGTAGCTCCCTCCTAAATCCATGCTACTTTTGGGCTTCATTATTTCTATTAGCAGTTGTCATTTGTCCTTCGTTCTCCAAGAGCATCAGGGGAGGGAAGGCAGCACAGTCACCCAGGATCAAACACTTCCTGCTTTGACCCTTCTTTCTTCCCCCTCATATCCAAATCTTATCAATCTCCCCCCCCCCATCTCTCACTCCATCCCTTATTCTGGCACTACCCTCCCACAGGCCCCCTCAAGGACCAGCCCCTAGAAATGAGTCTTCCAAGAGCACCCTTTCCTTGATCCAATCTACCATTTACGCCAGTGCCAGAACAATTACCTTTATGCATTCATCTTATCGTGTTACTCATCTGTTCAAAACCCTTTCACAGCTCCCCACTGCTTACTGAATGCAGTTCAGTGTCCTTTGCCAGCCCCAAGGCCCCCTTAGTATGGCAAACTTTCTTGATGACTGACAATCACTTGAACCTCTATGTAGACCCACAGAATTTAAGAAGTCGTTAGAATACACACAAGGGGACCCATACTTCAATAAGAATCTTTTTCTACACGATGTCTCCAAAGATATTTCTACAAAGGTCTCCTACAGAGATCCTGACAAGACTCACTCATCTTCTTCTCAAAGACTTCCAGTGAAATGGCGTTTTCTCCATGACCTAGGGAGCCCATTTTACTTAGGGGGAGCTTCTTCCTTATACCCAGCCTAAATCAGCCTCTCAAACTCTCAATTACTGTTCCTACTTCTGCTTTCTGGGGCCACACTGAACATCTTCTTGCTCTTTAAATCAGCAAAGAAAGCAGCCATCCTCCTCCTCTAGGCCTTCTCTTCCCCAACTTAAATATCTCCTTCAAAAGATTGTTCCACATGGTTCTCACATGGCATACTGGACAAAGTCTAGAGAAATTATTCCCTCCCCACTCATTCTTTTAAGGAAAAAAAAACAAAAAACCTAGGACTGCCTTAATGTAGTCTAGAACAATGAACACTTTTTTTGGCTGGGTCACCCCACGGATTCATGTGGAATATCTGGCCCACTAAAATCCCCCAGACATTTTCTCAGGGAAACTGCTGCCGAGCCAAACCCCTCCCAATCCTGGCACCTGGGAAGCTGCTTTTTAGAATCTGAATGCAGAGCTTTAAATTTACCCCCAGGACCAAAGCATGGATGGCATTTTCTCTCTTTTTGTTGTTTGCTTGCATTTTGTTTTCTGGTTTTTTTCCCCTTTTTGATCTGATTTTTCTTGTGCAGCAGGATAGTTGTTCAGACATGTATTCATATACCGGATTTAACACATATTTTAACATGTTTAACATATATTGGATTACTTGCCATCTAGGGGAGAGGGTGGAGGGAAAGATTCAGAACACCAGGTTTTTCAAGAGTCAATGTTGAAAAATTACCCATGTATATGTTTTGAAAATAAAAAGCTTTAATAAAAAATTAATAAAATTACCCCGTTATGTTTCAGTACCATCAGCAGGGCCCACTGTTCTAGCCTGTTCCATGTTTGCTCCTGACCCTCTCAGACTCCGCCACCACATATCACCCAGCTGCCTGGAACGGCCCTCAGCTCTGGAACCTCCTCACCCTGGCATAGCCCCGTTGTAAGTGCTTCATTCCCCTCCTGCAGACCCTCTGGGCACCTTGCCCTCTTCCCCTGGATTTTGAGCTCTCACTTATTCCCCCCTTAGAACACAAGCTCCCTGAGGGCAGGCCCTGTGTGTCCGCACTGTTGTTGCTCAGAGCTTCACACAGGTTGTACCACATAACCAAATGCTTACGCTTGCCTGTTTGTTGCCTGGACTAGAGGGACCTTTTTTGGACCCAGACTCTGTCATCTGATGCGTTAACTTTTCTTCCAAAGAATGTGTCAGCGTCACATTTGATAAGCATGACATTTACACCCTCATCCAACTTGATAAAAAATGCTGAACAACACTGGGCCACGGGCCACGGCTCCACGGAGCCCTCCACGAAAGACCTCCCTCCCGGCTGACATCAACCCAGTAACAACTGGGTCCAAACAGTCAATTAGTTCCAGATCTCCCCACAGCCCTCTCCTCCAGCTCACAGAAGCAGCAGCAACCGTCAAGTTACTCAGCTGAAACCTAAGCGTCCGTTCTTCTGTTACATTGTCTCCCGTGGACAATCTCCCATGGACAACAGGTGAAATCCTGGCCTTTTCTCAAAGCTCCTTTCTCAACAGCTCACAAAGCATCCCTATAAGAGCGTGTCCTAGGGTTCCTGAGATCCCTCACAGAGTTGGAGCCCTCTTCTCTAAAACCGGGAGAAGCTTTGCCCGGCTCCAGCCCAGGAACAGCTCTCCTCCTCCAAGAGCTTTCAGAGCTCACTGACAGTGACTCCGCAGCCCACCTGCCGGAGGTTTGGGGTCTTCTAGGATTAGCCTAAAAATGTATTTTGTCTTCTACTATATCTGGATTCCTTTTTTTTTTTTTGAGGCTGGGGTTAAGTGACTTGCCCAGGGTCACACAGCTAGGAAGTGTTAAGTGTCTGAGACCAGATTTGAACTCCGGTCCTCCTGAATTCAAGGCTAGTGCTCTACCCACTGAGCCACCTAGCTGCCCACTGGATTCCTATTTTTAAAATAAAATCCATCAAGAAACATTGTTGTTCAATCACTTCAGTCATGCCAGACTCTTCATGACCCCCTTTGGGGTTTTCTTGGCAAAGATACTAGAACCATTTGCCATTCCCCTCTTCTGTTCATTTGGCAGGTGAGGAAATGGAAGCAGAGTGGAATGACATGCACAGGGTCACGTAGCTAATAAGTGTCTGAAGCTGTATTTGAACTCCTCTGACTCCGGGCCCAGAGCGCTATCTGCTGCTCCACTTAAGTGCCCAAGAAACCTTAAGCATCTGTTATATGCAATGCATTATTCCAGACATTGGAGGAACCAAGACAAAAGCAAAAATAAACTTCTGACCTCAAGGAGTTAACAATCTAGCTTGTTTATTATGTTCATGTAACTCGGTACTTGGGGAGTCTGGTGCGTTAACATGATAACCCATTCCTCTTAATGGTCACTGAGAAAAGTCAATGACTGAAAGGATTTTTAATTAGGGAATGGCTCCATGTCTGGCTTATTTCTTCCTTTGACTCTCCCATCTGGCCATTCTTTGTCTCAGTTCTTACCTAGCCTTAAGCACTGAATGGGTGTTGCCTTGATCAAACTGAGAGGGAGGTTTAAAGGGCCAAGGTCTCCCACTGCATCCAGGGCCACCTCCGGCTATCCTGATCTATACCTTGCCATTGACCCTTAGAAGGCTCCAGAGGAGAAACTGAGGCAGGTGACTCTGCACAGCCCTTTCTCCCTTAAATCCAATTCACTCATATGTCATGGCAATGTTTCCTTGCTGTTATGATGCTTTTTGAGAAAGAAGAGCATCATCAACAACAGCTGGAAAATATTGCTCTTGCACTAGACTGCCCCAGAGTAAAAGGGGAAACTTCTAAGGAAATGGGCCGGAGTATACAGTAGCTAAGAACTCATGTGCTACCCTGGATGAGACAGATCCTGGGCTGCCTCTTGATCCCGGGCTGTCTCTTGTATTTGCTTTTTTTTTTTTACCTCAGGTGAAGGAGTTCTGACCTCCTGGTGGATATGTCCAGGCTTGGAGGCCACTTCGCGAGTTTGAGATATTCAGAAGATTGGAATTCTGTGGTCAAAATTGATGGGCAACAAGGAAAGGCGTCCTTGGCAACTATTCTAGGGCTTTGGGAGAAAACAACAAACCAGCTAAAAGGTGAATCCAAGCCTCCCTCGGACTGGCAGAAGAATTATTTGTACAGTGTAGAACTTAGGTGAAATATTAACAAGACCTATTCAGCTCTTTACGTTTCCAAGTTTTCAATTTGAGATCCTAGCAAGTTGTGATAAATCATCTTAAGTTAAGTCTTGTCAATGTGCACTGTATTTCTGATGTCTATAGCACTTTTATGAATCCTATTTTTTCTGATTCTCCTCTTTGAGGAGACCCCAGATATGAGTCCAAACCAAAGCTGTAAGTAATTTTTCTTATGATACCAGGGTGAGAACATAAGGAGCTAAGAGCGAGCCTCTCCTCTGACAAGTTCAGTTCAAAGTAGATGGACCCTTAAGTGGAGAGGGAATGGATCTAATGCCCCTGGGCCCAAAAACAGTTTATCTATTGCTGGGCATACAGATGTGAAAGGACTATATAACATCTACTAATGTACCCTCACAACAAGAGACTCGTAACTCTTTTTTCAATCTTGGGGAAAAAAATATAGTCTTCCCTACACAGAGACAAAATGGTTCAGAGACTTAATTAACCTCTTTGCCTAATGTGTTTCTTGGTCACCCAAGGGCATAACAAGTCTCACTCATGCACAGTCGGAGCCCCCTCTGACTCGGTGAATTTTTGGAGACCTGCAAGTTACCGTGTCCTTTCCCACATGCTGGCCCTGGTGACAGACACATTTCATACGGACACGCCCGTGTCCAGAGGTGTTAGGGTGAAAGTAAACTTTTTGTTAACTATTCAGTGACTTCCCAACAGGGCCTCATTCCATCCCCACAGGTACAGACAAAAAGATAGATGATTTTGAGAAGAAGTACTAGCAGCTAAAGACCTAAAGAAAAATCTCATCCAAAATGAGCTCAGCCCTGGACCTCAGACACTTACTAGCTATGTGATCCTAAGCAAGTCACTTAATTCCAATTGCCCTCAAAAAAAAAAAAAATTAGCTCATGCCTGAAGGAAATTAGCAATTCTAAGCAAGGAGGGAAGGAGGAGTGTGTTTTAGGAATAGAACATAGCCAGTAGAAAAGTACAGAGATTCAGTACATTTACAAAGAACAGTAAGAAGTCCTGGTACCATGCTTAGAGTGCCCGGCACACAGTAGGTGCTTAATAAATGCCTGTTTCTCTTTCCACTTCCCCCTTTTAGAAGGAGACACACTAAAGTCAGCTATCAATGCACAGTTCTGACAACTGAACCCATGGGAATAGGTGAGATCCTCAAGTGAAGGAAGATAGAAAAGATGGTCGGCATCCGAGCCTTAGTGGATATGATGTGGGTGAAGATCTAGTAAGGAAGAACAGTTGGAGGACCACGACAGAACAGTCATGAAAACCACAGAGAAGACCCGGCGTCCAAGAGGGGAAGAACAACAGCCAACAGGACTAATGATCCAGAGAAGAAAGTCAAAGAGAAGGGGACTCAAGGTCCCAAAAGGCAAGAAGAGTCCTTTTCCAATGCCAGGTATGGTTGGTTAAAGCCTAGTGTAACGATTATTAGGCCAAGCTGGCTGGATGTGGAAAAAGCTATGATCTTTTGATGTCATTTTGTGTGATGGTGCAGATGGCAGTGGATTGCCATTCTGCAGTCGGCATTCTCCCAAAGCTGACCCCTCCCATCCGACGGCAAAGTCCAGAACTATGGGGTCTGGCTCTCCCAGGAGCACGCATGAAAAGTCTTCTCCTTTCCCAAGGAGTAGCAGATGCATCTGATTTTCTCTGGAAGCTCCTATGTCCAAGCTCTCAAATTCTGAAGGAACTTACCCAAAGCTCTGCTAGAAAACCAGATTCCAAGATTACAAGGCCTTGGGAATTCCAAGTATTTTCCCCTCTCCAGAGCGGAGGGGGAGAGGGCTCAGAACAGCAAGTGGCCTTGAACTCTCCCAGGCTGTGTTACCATTCCTGGTTGAAGGAGCAGGGCGAGGGTCTCTACTCCCCACTTTTGCTATGGAAGAAGGAAAAAGCTGAAATTCCCCGAGACCTTTTACAGGCCACACAGAGGAGCTAATTCTTCAGTCAAACAATAAGAGTTCACTGCATCCCTTCAATTTGATTGTGGAAGTCTTCCAAATGACCAGGGGCTAATGACCCACATTTTATAATTTTACTAATCTGATTAGAGAACTTTTACAGCTGATCATAGTCTCCTTTCCAACCCTGATCAACCTCTTCCCCAACAGTAAAATCCCTAGTACTGCAAACTCCACTGGTGGTTCATCCAGCAAGTACTGTTGGACCTGGAAAAGCTCCTCAGGGGGCGTCTGAGATGACAGCATCTGTCCACCTGTAAATGCCCTCAGTTCTACGTAAGTATCCCCTCCTCCTTCCAACCCCCAGAAGAACTCAGGCATGCTGACAAGGAAGGGCTTAAAATCTGCAATGGTGCTGCCATTTGCCTGTTAGCTCCCTGTAGTCCCCCCTAAAAGAAGGCCAGCTGTAAGTCTCCTATGACATCATCTGGCCACCACCCAAGAGATGCTAAGCCTTTCATTCTTAGGAGAAACCACACCAATCATCAGCAAAGCAGCCCCTGGTGCAGTGGGGGGAAAGGCGGCTCCTTTAATCCCTGCTTCCCTCAAGACAAAGTCCATTATTGCTACTTCTCTTGACTCTGGAGAAACCCAAGGACTAGGGGCAAAATCTGAGAGTAGATAATGTGACCTCCCTGTGTGACCTGGTCAGGGAAACAAAGTTCTTGGTCAGTTCCTGGCAAATCAAGAAATCATGGCAACACCGGAAGGAGAGGGAATGAAAGTGGAGGGGAGAGGGGGGCAAAGGAGGAAGAGATAGACCTGCTGTTTCAGACCCTTATCTACAGTCACAGACCAAGCTCCTGAGTTTCATTCAAAAGAAAACAGAACAGCCAGATCCTAAGTGGCCCTGATTGGGATGGAAGTCTTCACCCTGGGCTCCTTGATTCTAAAGTGTAAAGAATAAAAATCGAATGGCACTTGGCAGGGTCTCCTTCTGGCTCGGAGGGGCTCTCTCACCGCTACTATAGATTGAAGAGATATACACGTATTTGCAGTGGTAACAATAACCAACCTCTAACACCTTGCAGTCCAGACACAACATTGGGAGGAAACAAATGAGACAGAGAGATGTGTGTGTGTGTGTGTGTGTGTGTGTGTGTGAACACATCATATAGGTATGTATAGATGAGTATATATATATTGTAGAGATTGATACATATATATATATATATACAATATATTATATATGTATGATATGACACAATATCACGTAAAAGTTTTCATTTCTATACATACAAACACTAGATTATATGTGTATATTATACTTAATACACACATAAAACATTTCATATTTCAATATATACACAATACATATTATGTATAATGCTGTACATGTAGATAAAATATACTTTCATGCCCATATATACATAAATAAACAATATATTATCTATGTATACTCTATTATATAACATATGCATATTTTATTTCCATATAAGCATCATATATGTATAATATATTACATAATATATGCATTATATTATTTCTATATATACACACATAATATGTATAATGTATTACACAAAAGTGCATAAAATAAATTTGCATTTCCACATACAGATACATAAAATATATGTATACGATATTGCATAATATTTTAGTTTCCATAGGCATACATGTGTTACAAAAATATGCATAAAGTATTTTCATTTCATATTGCACAATAATATATGTGTATATTATATATGCATAAAATGTATTGTTCATTTCCATCTATACATAAAATATTTTTGTTTCCATATACATATGTGGTATGTACAAAATGTCTTGTTTCCATGTACATAAGACACATACATATCTGATATATACATATTTTTGTTTCCATATATACACAGATCCATGTACATATATAATGCACACACAGACAGACATATATGACATATACATAAAGACCTATTTCCGTTTCCGAATACCCATACAAACACACACACATGTAACAAAAAAATGCGGAGTCGCTGGCGCTGGGATGCCAGGACATCCTTTTCCTGCCCTGCCCGCCCCCCAGCTAGAATCCCTCTTTTCCTGCAGGGTCAGCCAAGGCTGCAGAGTTTCTATTTCTTACCGGCCCTCCTACCCCTTCCTGCCCCTCCCCCTCAAGCAGATGGCTTTGGGAGCGGGTCTCCCAGATCCGGGGCCAGCGCTTCCCTGGACACTGCTGCCCAAGAGAGGAGGAGGGCAGGAGGATTTCATCCATCCCTGAGGGGCCCGGCTCCTTTGGGGGGGCCCACCACAGAGACAGAACTTCCTCCCCCTTTGTCCCTTTAAGCAAAGCGGGACTACTTGGCAGCAGCAGCAGGTGCTTCGAGGTTCCTGAGTCCGGAGCCAAGTGGGATTTCCCAGCATCCCGGGGCCAAGAAGGCCAGGCGCTCCCGCAAGCCTCCCTGGGGCAGCAGCCTGGCCCCTGGGGCCCCAGCCCGCTCCAAACCTGAACAACTTCCTTCCCTGCAGCCCAGAGAAAGGGAAAAGTCCTCAGCCTACCCCCCCACCCCCCACCCCCACCCCCGGTTCCTAGATCTCACTTCAGAGCTCTGCAGAAGAGCTCCCTGAGGTCACGAGCAAACCCCAAAGGCTGTCCTGAGGCAGGCTGGACAGCAGTAGGGGGGCGGGGATCCTGGGGCTAAGCAATTCATCACTCTCTCCGGCTGGGGCAGGGAACCTGGGAAAAGCTCTGAATGGGGATCTGCATGAAAATGGGACCTTTGTGCTCCGGCACAGAATTCCCTTTCCCCCCTGAAGTCATAATCCTCCGTCTGTGACATCACAGCTGCTCCCACAATTGCCAATTGTTTGTGATGTCACAAGGTGAACTCTTACAATTGCAGTGGGGGCAGGGGCAGCGGCTACCGAAAGCCTCAAGACCAGGATTTTCATTTTTATTCAGATTTCTTCAGAAAAAAAGAAAAAGGGCCCAAGATTCCGGGAGAGAAGGGAATGATGATGTGCTGGCCTTGAGGTCCACATTCGGTCTGGGAACGAAGGGTCCCATGGGGAGAAGGTCAAGGCCAAGCAATATGAAGCTGCCCTGTCTGTATCAGACTGGGTCCCTTCTCCCTCTACCACCCAAGGCCTGAAGCCCTCAGGTCCCATCCAACAGCCTGTGCCAGGCTCTGCAGCCAGGAGGCGAAACACCAGAACACCAGCCCCAGAAACAAGAAGTTGCTTGGGGATTGTAAATCAAGGCAAGAGGTCCACAGAAGAGTTAATTACTGGCTATGGGACCTGGTAGTTGGAGGTAGTCCATGTCCAACCAGTCTCCTATTCAATCTCCTTCTCATCCTTAAACATTGGCTACTAATTGCCATTGGTCAGTTTTACTAAGAGAGCAATCTTTGGGAGGGTCCCCAGCCCCAGTCCAGGTCAGAAGAAGCCTGCCCAGGTGACAGCTCTGTCCATTGTCAAAAAGTCTCAGTCCCTTTGGTCTCCTCAACTCTGGACCCTCTCCCATAAGATGGTCCAAACTCCCACCTGAACCAGAATCTGGGTTCCCGAGGACTGGAACCAATCAGCCAACAGTGCAAACAAGGTTGCAGCCATGGTCACAATACAGGACAAAAGAGCTTCCAGCCTCAGAAATCAGGAGCTTCTTCTCTCACCACTTATCAATTAATCCTCCCTATGGCCACTCCTGGCTGCCTTAACACCTCCTGCACAGAAATGGCTGTCCTTCCTGGGCCAGTTAGTATCGGCCCCAGTCTGCTGCAGCTGTCACAGGTCCGGGCCCTCTTGTAGCCTGGACCCCATAGGCCCTAATGGGGGCTGCTGGGTAATGCTGTGGATAAAGTGTAAAGCTGTGGATAAAGTGTAATGCTGTGGATAAAGTACCAGCCCCGAAGTCCGGAGGACCCAAGTTCAAATCTGGCCTCAGACACAACACTTCCCAGCTGTGTGACTTAAGACACTTAATCCCAATTGCCTCAGCAAAAAAAAAAAAAGAAAAAAAAGAAAAGAAAAGATACTATGCAAAGAAAATAGAAGCAATACTCCCACCATGACCACAACGTGTCCAGGGAACAGATAGTGAAGCCCCCTTTGTGATAGGCCATTAACCCCAGGCCCAGAACTGGATCGTTCTGCTTAATTGTTTTCAGTGGGGTTGGCCTAAGGAGAAATATTGAGAAAACTTTTTAAAAAAAGCTTTAAAAAGTAGATTTGGCAGTCTGATAATTACAGAAGCTACCATTTAAATAGTGCTTTAACTGTTTGCAAAGCACTTTACATGTTTAATCATTTAATCCCCACTACAATCCTGTGAACTAAGTATGATTTCTCATCCCTGTTTCATAGATGAGGAAACTGAGACTGAGAAAGGTTAAAAATAAGACAACTTGTGAGTGTCCAAGGCAGCATTCAAACTCAGGACTCCCTGACAAGACTTCTGACAAGGTGGAATCTGAGCTTGATATCCTGAAGTAGGAGAGGGAAGGCCTTTGGCAGGTGGGGAAAAGGGTGGTATAAGGGGGCTATTACGGGTATCAAAGGGATCACATGAACCAAGGCTCCCTCCCTGGGAAATCTTAAGTAAATCACAACTCTGCGGTGATCAACTATAAATGAAAGGATTTGGACTGGGATGAAAAAGCCCCCTCTGGTTCTAATGCTGATTCTGACTCTGATTTGTCTGAGATCCAGAAAAGGCTGCTTCTACTTACCAAAAGACACATACCCAGAAACTATATAAACACAATGACAAAACTCTCTTTACAGAAATAAAGACAAACCTAATTAATTAGAGAAGTATTGATTGTTCATGAGTGGATCATGGCAACATAATATTACCTAAATTAATTTACTTATTCACTACCATACTTAACTTTACCAAAGGATTAATTTTAATTTTAATTCATCTAGAGATCAAAAATAATAAATTTCAAGGGAAGTAATGAAAACTGGTGGGAAAGAAAGGGTGTTAGCAGGAGACCCCAAACTATACTGTAAAGCTATCAAAACTACTTGATACTGGTTACAAAAAGATTGAGAGGTTAATCAATGGAACAAATTAAATATATAACATACAGAAAAGCAAAGAAAACACAGTATGTCTTAATGTATAATAATCCAATGATCCCAGCTATTGGTAAACAGAGGGAGAACACACCTCATTTGTCAAATTTTGTTTATACATTTTCGATCAATTTGACTCTTTGTGAATCTATTTGGGGTTTTCCTGGCAGATATACTTGCCATTTCCTCTGTAGCTCATTTTACAGAGGAAGAAAGGAATAAGTGTCTTGCCAGAATCACACAGTTAGGACTTGTCAATAATTGATGGGAAAATTAGAAAGCAGTCTGGCATAAAGTAGATAACAGATCAACATCTCACCATATGCATGATTAACTCCAAATAAATACAAGACTTAGACATTAAGATGTTATAAACAAATGAGAAGATTAAGGAAGAAATTGCCATTTATAACAATGGATCATTAGGGTAGATGGGGGGGTGATTTATTTTTACAAGAGATCACAGAAGATAAAATAGAAAATTTTGATCACACAAAATCTAAAAGTTTTTGAAGAAACAAGCAAATTTTTAAAAATTAGAAAGAAAACGAGGGCAGGGTTAAGTAAAAGATCTCATGTCCAAGATATGCAAGGAATTGATTCAAATTTATAAAAATTATTCTCCAATTGGTGATTGTTCAAAACTTATGAACAGGCAGTTTTCAGAGGTTAAAAGTCCAAGCTCTCATCAGCCTTACTAAAAACGTTTGGTGCATTGACAGAATTATTGAAATTGGTTTCCCAAAGGGATTTCTCAAAGGTAATTTCATTCATTTCAAATAGCATTCATTCTCCGTTATAGAGCTCAGCACAAGGCTGATGTGGGCTGGAGGATACAAAGATTTTTTTCAATGTCTTTGCCCTTGAGGAATTTATATTCCATTGGGGGAATTTCAGAAGGGAGCACTGGTACCTGGGTTTATCAGGGCAGGCTTCCTGGAAGAGGCAGCACATGGAAGGAAGCTAGAGATTTTATGAGGGTGATCTGGACACATTCAGCTCTATGGGTCATTTGGACATTTATATGCTGGTCCGATTGCTTAAAAACAAGCCTTATTTACTGTAGTCAAGAGTTGAGGGCTCCTCCATAGTCCTGGCTTTCCCAGAGAGATGAGGAGAGGGGGAATTGATTATGAGATATCCTCTCTCTCTTCCCCCTCTTTTTCCCTCCCTCCTCCCCCCTTCCTGTCTGTCTCTCTCTCCCCCTCCTGTCTATCTCTTCCTCCCTCTCTCCCCCCTCCTTTCCTCCCTCCTCTCCCTTCCTCCCTCTTACTCTCTCCCCCCTCCTTTCCTCCCTCCTCTCCCTTCCTCCCTCCCTTCTTCCTACTCTCTCCCCCCTCCTTTCTTCCCTCCTCTCCCTTCCTCCCCCCCTTCCTTCCTCCCTTTCTGTCTCTTTATCTGTCTTTCTTCCATCCCTCTGTTTCTCTCTCCCCCTCTCCCCTTCTTTTTCTCTTTTCCCCTCCCTCTTTTCCCTCCCTTTCTTCCTCCTCATGAAGAGGCCCCCACCGTGTCCTGTACCCACTGAAAGCCACCCAGGCTCAGGGCCCCCCCCAGTTCCCCATCACTCTCCAGCAGTATGAAGCATGACATTTAGCTAAGCTCTTGCAGATCCCCTCGTTCCCAGCCTGCAATTAGGCATTTTTGAGGGATGTAGTCGCCTTTGCTCAGCGACCTGTAATTATTCACCTTGGGCTGCTTGGGGAGCCCCAGAGCTGGGGGGGGGGGCGCCCAGGGAAACCCCAGGGCCTCTGCTCCTTTTTCCTCGGACAAGCCTGCTGAGCACTCAGCTACAGGGAGGACTTCTGAGAGGCTTGGCTAGGATGGGCTTCCAGAGCAGGGGGACCAGACTGGGAGGGGCCTCCTGCCCTGGCCCCTAACTGCCCTCTACTGCCAGCCTCTCCTGGGAGGCCGGGGAGGGACGGACCCCCTAAGATACCCATCCTCCCTTCTCCCGGCTTGCCAATGAACGTTTAATACAGATCCCCATTGTTAGAAGAAGCCCACGATGGGAGGGAAAACATACTTCAGGCAAGAACACAAACTACACACTCACAACAGCTGGACGCGGAGGAAATGACCTGAATGGAGCACCCAAAGGGCCCGGGTTCGGATCCTCACTGAGCTATGTATTCCTTTTTATAGTATTAAACAAGTCCTTTCTCCTCCCTGAGCCTCAAATCTCCTCCTCTATAAAATGGGGAATCCAATGGCCCCTAAATCCCACTTTGAAAAATGTAACCTTTTCATTCTCCCTCCCCCCTTTTTGTTTTTAAGTGACACCTGGGAGCAAGGCAGCTCGGGGAAGCTGTGTGGGGAAGGGTGGGAGGTCTTCCAGGAGAAGCTCCAGCCCTGGTGGGCCGGGCTCTTGGGCCCGGGCTGGAGAGCCCCCCCCCCCTCCTCATGCCCACCTGAGCCCCCCACATCTGGAAGAGGAGTGTTTAGAGAGAACGAGCCCCCGGCCAGGCGGCCAACAATCACGGACCCCACGTGTAGACAAATCAAGTAGAAAACATTGTGGTGTACACATCAGTTACTAGGGCAACAAGAAAAAAAAAGGCCTTTGAAAATCCCCAAAGAATTCAAGAATGAAAAGGGGGGGGGGAGAAAGAGGGGGTCATAATTTCAACCTCGTGATTCCCAAAGTCAGAGAACTCCCCCCCCCCTTCAGTTCTCACCCTGCGGGGCTGAGCCTGGGGGAGGAGAACAAGGACCTCGGGCAGACCTCCAGAACCCACCGCTGCGTGTGACACTGCGCAATCTACAGGGCGGCCCCTCGTGAGAGAGGGAAAAGTCCGGCTTGTTATCAGCAGGCCTGCGCTCAAATCCTGACCAGGCTAGCGGCCCACCAGTTAGCCTCAGTTATTCCATCTGTAAAAAGGGGATGACTGTACCCACTGGCTGGCACTTTTCCATAAGAAGTGACCCAGAGGTGAGACTTCCCCCCCTCCCCCCCCCCCCCGCCCCCAGAAACGGCCCTGAGAGCATTTCCCCTGAGGTCGGGCCCCAGAGGTCCCAGCTTAACTTTTCTCTGGGGAGAGGCGGCCGTACAGCGGCCACGCTCCGGGGGCGGGGACACTCAGTCCTCAAACAACCAGACCGGAAAACCCACCCGCCCTCAGGAAGCTTACACTGCCCGGGGAGGGGGAGCCCCCAGCTGCGGATCAGTGAACTCGCGAGATCTGGGGAAGGAAGCACGTGCGGAGGGAAACAGCCCCTGGGGGAGGGGGCGCCCGCACAGATGGGGGCGGTCGGGGCCCAGCGCCTGCTCTGCCCGAATTCAGCTTTCCGTCCCTCCTTAGAGCTGCCCCCGTCCGCACTTCCCCCGGCAGCAGAGCCGGATTCAATCTAGTTTGGAAACATCACACGGACGTAACTGCGCGGATAACGCCCGAGGTAGGTTTCCCTCTGCTGACGTCAGAGGCAGAGAGCCGGAGCCCCGCCCACTGCGGACCGGTCCCCGGTTCCGCGCTATTCACGTGCCCGAGGCGCGACTGTGAAACCCGCAGGGCGGTTTTGTGATCAGTTTCTGCGGTCCCTCCAGTGCGAGTGTAGCAGGAGCAGGAGATACATATTATCTATTTTATGTGTATATATTTATATACATATATGCATTACACAAACATACATATATGTGATATGTTTTTACCCATTTTGTTAAACATGACTTTTTGTAAGCGTTCACATCCATTCCACCTCGTTTGCTGCTCACAAGGACCATGAGGCAGGAGGAAGAATCGAGGCCCCGCGTTCTGTGCATGCCCGGTGACAGCCGCGAAGGCGGGGCCCAGACTCGGGCTCAGGCTTCCCGCATGCGTGCCCCGGGGCAGCCTCAGGTGGGGCCCCCACACCCACGTCCAGGAGACTCTCCCCAGGCATGGGGCAAAACCAAGAGCCAGCAAGGACAATGTTTTTCTTAAAAAGGGCAGGCTCGGGGCAGCTAGGTGGAGCAGTGGATATTCAGGAGCCTTGAATTCAGGAGGACCCGAGTTCAAATTTTGCCTCAGACACTTAATACTTCCTAACTGTGTGACCCTGGGCAAGTCACTTAACCCCAGCCTCAAAAAAAAAAAAAAAAAAAAAAAGGGCAGGGTCTGCGCCACCACTTTTTGAAGCATATAAAGAAGGCAAAAAGCAGTTCTTTCCTCAAGCACAAATTCTAAACAGCATGTAAATAATTAGGTACACAGAACATACACAGATATAGCAACGTATGTAATATTACAGAGAAAATAAGTTATTTATCAATAGAACACATGTACGTGTACATAAATGTGTGTGTGCGCGCGCTCCCCTCTGGACAGATGATAAAACCCCCAAGAACTGCGCTTTCCTCATCTCTACAAGAGCCCTGCCTCCTAAGGCTGTGGCGGTGATCACAAGATGCCGGCATACGTACATAGGTCACACATCCACATATATGCATGTGTACGCACACACCTAGAAGCCCCCTAGGTCAGTTCTCGGCAGGGTCATTTTCAGCCTGACCCTTGTTGGCTCCGCCTCCTGGGAAGTGCCCCGAGAGTCCCCGCCCTCCTTCGGGCCCCTGGGGTGGGGCAGCCACCTGAGGGCCGGGGAAAAGCCTGGGCCTCTCCCTGAGCCTCCCCAGGCCAGCCATCCTTGGTCACTCTTTCCCGGACGGAACCTCAGGCTGTCCGAGAGCCAGGGGGCAATCGGAGTCCGTGGGCTCACGGTCCGGCGATTTAACAACTGTCTCCCTCCCCCCTCCCGCTTTCTCTCTGGAGGAGAGCTGTTCCCCAGCCCGATTTCTGCCCGGCTCTGAGCCCGCTGGGATGAGTTTCGGTGCCAGGCTCTTACTCAAATCCCGCTTCTTGTCCTAAGTGAAATACAATTTAGCAGGAATGTGATTTTGGGATGATCTCACCGCACAAGTATATCCAGCAGGGCCCCGGGGAGCCTCTAGGCCGCCCATTCACACCCCGGCCCAGGAGCGTGCAGACCCCTTTTCCCTTACATGGAGAATGTGTCTGCTGCCAAACACACAGTGAGCCCTCCCCCCAGGAGACGGACCGACTGACCACCCGGAGGTTCTTCCCCGCCAGGCTGCCGAAGGCCAGGGCTCCGGCCTGGGGTAAAGGGACTGAGCCCGGCCCTGGCCCAAGCAGCCAGCCATAGGAGGGACCCCTTCCCAGTCCCTAGCCTTATACTGCTGCTCTCCAAGTGGCCATGAAGACTAATCCCGCTCAGACTCACAGTTTTTTCTTCTTTTTCCCCTTAATTTTAAGATTGAGTGCAATTCTCTAGTTTAAGGGGTCAGGTCATTTCTCACCCACTCTCCTGAAAGTGAAGTCCCACTGCCAGAACGGACACATGGAGGGTGGGTCCCATTTACCTTGTAGCACGTCTCCTTTCTCAGCCCTGAGCATGGTCCCTGACTGTCCCCCACACTCAGTGTTATCCTTCCTTGTCACAGCCCCCCAATTTCCCCAGCACCCCAACAAGGCCCTCCTTTCTCAGTCCTGAGCACAGTCCCTGACTGTCCCCCACGCTTACTGTTTTCTCCTTCCTCCTCTCAGCCCCCAATTTCTCTGGCTCCCTTCAAATACCAGCTAAAACCCCACCTCTTCCAGGAAGCTTTCCCAATTCCCTTTAATGTCCTGGGTTTACAGCTTATTTATCCTGTATATAGCCTTTTTTACATCTAGTTGTTCGTACAATGTCTCCCCATTAGATTGAGACGTTCAGGGGCCACTGTATTTTGCCTTTTTTTTCTGGTACCTCTAGTACTTAGCCCAAGTGTGACACACATTAGGTACTTAATCCATACTTAACTGACCACCCATAGGCACTCACACGACCCCCCACAAACAAAACCCTCTTCTTCTTGGACAGGTCTGCCCTAACATCCTACCCCCCGCCACACACACACACACACACACACACACACACACACACACACACACACCTTCCCGTAACCTTCATCTGGGGGAAATTTGGAGCCTTCCCTGGGCACTCCTTCACCTGACTACAATATGCAACCCAGTCAATCTCTGACTTAGCCCAAAGTAAAAGCATATCAGGTATGTAACGACAAGGAGGGATGCATGAAGCTTCAAAAAATGATGCTCCCCCCTCTTCTGCCAACCCAGCACTATGGCAACAATCACCTGTGTTAATTAATCAACTAATCAATCGATTCCCTTATTTTCCCCATATTGTTAGGTGCCAATTTAGAAAAAGACCTTGGCTGTGTTTCTCAGTGCGTTCAACTGTCTGCAGAAAAGGTGTTTGTCCTTTATTTTCAGAGGAACAAGGGGGTGATGTCATGACTTGCAAGGGAACAGGATTAAAGTGAGGGAGTTCTCCTCCAGCACCAGTTCCAGCCAAACCCCGGAAAGGTCACTGCTTGGAGCAGCAGGAGAAAGAACCCAGCCCTGTCCTCCATGTCGGGCTGGAAGGTAACCTTGGGAGCTTTGAAGGGAGTCCTCATGTTGTCCCAGCAGCATCCCAAGGGTGGCTGACAGAGCAAGAGGAGAAAAAGAAGACTCAAGCAAGACTCACTTTGAAACAAGGGGATGGTGATCCCCAAACTAGCTCTTTCAAAGGGCTGCTATAAACAAAGTGCTTTGCAAATTTCCTGGTGCTAAATTATTATTAATTTTTTTAAATAAATACTTCTCAATGAGCTGCTTTCTTCTCTATTCCCACCCAATTCCGGGTCTTCATCACTTGTGGAAGAACCAAATTGGTCTCAGAAACCAATGGTTCCCAATAGGATTTATGATGTGATAAAGAGAAGAGGTCTGAAGTCAAAAAACTCAACTTTGCTGTCAACCCTGACAATTATTTTCTGTGTGATCTTGAACAAATTATTTTAACTCTTTGGGTCTCCCTTTCCTTCCAGGGAAAACTAGGAAATTGGACTAAGTGATTGCAAAGGTGCTTTCCAACTCTCAATTTATAATCCTTTGACTTCTCTGCCTCTAGGCCCTTCCTTCTTACTCACTGGGGAACTAATCTTCCCAAGACAACACTTTGCTAATGTTGTTGCCCTGATCACCAACCTACATGAATTGCCTATTATTATTATATGATATATAAGATAATTTATAATTGCTACATATTATATTTGTTACCCATATATGTTATATAAGCATATTTATCATCTATTTACATATGTGTGTATGTGTTACATATTATATATATGAAATTCAGATATCTCTACCTAATTTTGAAGCCCCTTTAACATCTGGCTAAAAAGCAAACCACTCCAGCATCTTGACCAAAAAAAACCCAAATGGGTCAAAAACTCAACAGCAACAAAATTCTACCATTTCAATCGACTTCTCAAAATTCCTAATATCATCATCAATTAGCATTCATCCAATTAAATGAGATAACTTAAGTAAAAGAACTTTACAAATCATAAAACAGAAGTCAAACTCAGAAACATTTTAGAAAATCCAATGAACTCTATTTTAGGTTGTTAAATACTTGCTAATTACATCTTAATCTGGTTCAGTCTACATTTGCATAAAGTCCCTGGACTGAGAGGTAAATCCCTCAGCATTAGAGCACTCTATAAGCCTTGTTATTATTTTTTTTTCTTTGAAAATTATCTATGCTGGGGCAGCTAGGTGGCAGTGGATAGTCCTGAAGTTAGGAGGACCTGAGTTCAAATATGAACTCAGACACTTAACACTTCCTAGTTATTTGACTTCACTTCACCCCAATTGCCTCAGCAAAAAAAAAAAAAATTGCCTCAGGAAAAAAAATCATCTATGTATATGTTTTGAAAGGTTTAATAAAAATAGACAAATAAAAATACTACATATTGTGTTCGAAAAAAAGTTATTTTTCTTAAATGTCTGCTGTGTCCTGTATGCACAGATTTAAGCACTGGGGAAGCAAAAAAAATTAGCTAAGAGATATTTACTTTGTTCTCAAGGAGTTTACTTTCAGGTAAGGAGATAAAATCCCAACACAGAAAGCCATAATACACAACATAATAAAGGCTTTAAGAATTACAACACAGAGTGGTCTGTGAGAGCTGAGTGTCAAGGTCATTACCAAGGTACATTTCTGTTCCAGTTGGAGCTGGAATTTTATTATTACTGGGGATGGCTCACCATAAACCAATCTTAAACTCTTTCCTGGTTCTTTTCATGACTAATTATACTTAACTGAATTATTTCAAGGATCTATGATTTCATCATTCTATGTAGTCCTTCCAGTGACGTAAACTCTAACCCCAAAATGCTTCATCTTCCTGAGTCGTAGCCAAAAAAAATTTAACCCCAACCTTCTGGTGAGAAGCTTCTCCCCACTAAGCTAAGCTGATCTTTGGAGGCAGGAAAGCAGTTTTATCACTTGACCCACATCTGAAATATTTCCAGCTTGGAAGGGCCTTCCAAGCCCGAGCTCCACTGATCCTGGCTTAGAGAACTCAGGGGCTACTCCATACCTACAGGAGGCCCACGGCTTGTTCCGATTGGCCCGGAAGGGCAAAACTAGTGGAGAAATAATTTCAGCTTCACGTTAAAAAGCAAAGCAAAAACTTCCCAACAATGAGAAGGGTCCCAAAGTGCAAGAGTTTGGTAGGGTTAGGGTTAGGCTCCCCTTACCAGAGGACTTTGCAAAGACCGGAGGAACCATCATTCTATTTGCTTAATTAGACATTAGATGGACTGAGACCCCGTGACTACATCCACTGGGCAAAAGAGCTTGGTTGACCCAACAATGGACTAGTGACCACAAGGATTGATCATGTGCAGAAAACAGGAGGAGAAAAAAAAAAAAAAAGAAAGGACTGTTATCAGAAGCTTCATTGACAAGGAGACCAAAATGGTAATCACTGACCTTCATTTTCCTTATTTGTAAAATGGGTCTAATCACAAAATATTCAGGTTTTAGGGTTGCTGTTGTTTTCTCCTCCTCTTCTTCTCCTCCTCCTCTTCATCTTTCTCTTCCTTTTCTCTTTCCTTTCCCATTCTTCTCTCTTTTTTCTTCTTCCTTCCTTTTTTCCTTTTTTCTTCTTTTTCTTTCTCTTTTCCTACTCATCCTCCTTTTCCTCTTCCTTCTTTTCTTTTTAGTGTTTTCAGAAAAGGAATAAAATCCACAAACAACTTCCAGAAGCCTCAAGTCCAAATGATCCCAGGGTCCACAAGCTTCAGGATATCCTTCAGTTTTCCCTCTTATCCTGGGCTGTAATCACTCCACAGCGGCTGGTGTCCCCTATTCTTATCGCCTCATGTCCACTCTTGTTATCACTTTGTTCTAGCCTTGGTCTCTCACCTCATTACTTACTCTACAAGTCTCAAAGAGCTCTCTCAGCTTTTCCACAGGGACTCACCCGGGGCCATGTCGTGTCTCCAATTTCCCTCTCCAAAGCTGCTTCCCTTCACAGACTCCCTCTTTGTCTTGCCACTGAGTGGGGAGGGGATGGTGCAATAATCACAAATTCTGAGGGTAGAGGCTGTAAGGGTGACCTATTATATCTGATAAGAGCCCAAGGGTTCTTCCAGCCCCCAAAGAAGAAAGGGAGGGTCCTATCCCTGGGAAACGAAGGCTTATTTTCCAAAAGCCACCCCAGTGGATCCTCTATTCAGTCTCTAGAGTCCCAGGTTATGTGTTTAAATTGCACACATGGAAAAAAAAAAGCAGCTCCAACAATTTCTATATATTACATAATAATAATGATGACATGGAAGGAGAGGCGATACAACATAATAGAGGGCTGCTCTCCAAGTTTAAGTCCCCTTTCTAAAACTACTGGCTTTATGACCTTTTTGTTATTCTGAGAGCCTCAGGAGAAGCCCTAAGATTTTAACTTTCGAAAGAGTTGCTAGTTTGCCTTGGTAAAGAAAGCTTGCTCCCTGGAGGTTTCCTATATTAATAAAATCATAGATCCAGAAACCCTCCCACACACCCCCAAAAATGGAATAAAAAGAACACTAATCTGGGAACCAGAAGTTCTGGTTTGAGCCTCTGCTCTAACTAATAATAATAATTATTATTATTATTATTATTATTATTATTATTATTACTGGGGAGAAACCCAAAGGCAAATAGAGCAGCATTGAGCATGTGAATGTTAATAAAATTGTTCATACAGTGTATCAAGCTCATTAACTGGAGAAGCATACAAGCACATTACTGAATTTGCCAGGAACAAACACCGAAGCAACAGGATTGCTGTGCACCAAGTGAATATCACGTGCACATAAGACCAGCTTTTTCTTCAAGAGTTCAGGGAAGTTGCAGAAAACTATATTGATATTAAATTTAATAAAATGTACTTTGACATAGTGTGCTTGAATATGATGGAAGATCATCTTAACATTCTGATGCAAACTTGTAAAGGGGACATCTTGATGATTTATATGCTGGCCAGACTGGGATTTTAGTGTCACACTAAAGCATAATAATAATAGTCAGCATTTATATAGTACCTACTGTGTGCCAGGCACTGTGCTGAGCACTTTACAAATACTATCTAATGATCATCTGGGATGGAACTGGCTCTTTTCAACAATGAGATGATTCAAAACAATTCCAATGCACTTGTGATGGAACGTGCCATGTGCATCTAGAAAGAAAACTATGGAGATTGAATGTGGATCAAAGCATAGTTTTTCATCTTATTTATTTATTTATTTTTTAAGTTATTGTTGTTTGTTTGCTTATTTTTTCCTTTCTAGCTTTTTTTCCATTTTTGATCTGATTTTTCTTATGCAACATGACAAATATGGAAATACTTAGAAAAATTACGTATATCAGATTGCTTGCTGTCTTGAAGAGGAGAAAGGAGAAAAATCTGGAATACAAGGTTTTGATGGAGGGAATATTGTAAACTATCTTTGCACATATTTGGAAAAATAAAATGCTATTTAAAATACTATCTAACCACCTATATGATACTCAAAAATCCCTGGATTTCATTTTCCTTATTTATAAACTTTATAAATATTCATATTACATATAAAGTTTATTAAGTGGGTTTATCTCCAGAGTTCTTCTGTTCTCACTTCAGCCTCTCATCCCAATGACTTCTGCTTAAAGCTCCCATTCCCACTTTGGTCTCAAAGACAGAGAATTTCAGAGATGGAAGAAGGGTCTTCAACAGTCACTGAGTTCAATCCATGCGCAAAAAGAATCTCACATCATGGAGCAGCTGGATGGTGCAATGGATAGAACAGGCCTGAAGTCAGAAGGACCTGAGTTCATGTGGCCTCATGGTGACTAGTTGTATGATCCTGGGCAAGTAACTAAACCATTTAATCCGAATTGCCATGGGGGGAAAAAGAATCTCACATAATGCACCCAGCTAGTAAACAGGTAGCCTCTGCTTAAATACCACTTTTAAAGAAAAAGACTTTCACTGCTTCCTTGCCTCTTGTCAACTTCCAGTTCTTGAACCTGCTTTGGACTCAAGAATTAGTCGTTGAACAAATAAATCCTTTCCTTTCCCAGAACCTGAGCTTTCTCTTTTCCTACATAAGGGACTGGACTAAATTATCTCTAAGGTCCCTTCTTAAGGTCCTACTTAAACTATCTCACAAGTTATTATGAGGGAAAAGCTTCATAGTGATAATAAAATAATAAATAACAAAATAATAATATGGATTGTTTCTAGTAGTTTTTTAGTTGATTCTCTAGGGTTCTCTAAGTATACCATCCAACTATCTGCAAAGAGTGATAATTTGATTTCCTCTTTACCTACTCTAATGCCTTTAATCTCTTTCTTCTCTTATTGCTAAAGCTAGCATTTCTAATACCATACTCAATAATAATGGTGATAGTGGGTAACTTTGCATAAAATGATAATATTATATAGGTTTTTATTGACCTTAAACAGAGCTGATCCATCACATGCTGTTCTAAGAAACTTAATACTCAGTGATGAATAATTCATTGCACCCATACAAGTAGCAGGGTTAATAAGTAATAACTGTTGGGGAATGGGACTATAAAAATGTAGCTAGGTTAGGTCCCAAAGAGGTGTGACTAATTTTTTCCATCTATTCTACATCCCAAACAGGGTCACACTGATGTGGTCACCAAAAAAATCCAAAAAAACAAAACAAACAAAAAAAAAGTGTTTGGGGTTCTGTTTATTTTTTACCTTCCCACCCCAACTTGAGTAGACTCCCATAACTTTGGAACAGCATTTGGAAAGGTGTCTTTGATCTAGCCAATACACCCAGATTGGTCTGAGTCAACCCATCTCTTTGATGTACCATCTCTTCTGAGACAGACAGGCTGGGGGGCTGGAAGAAGTCTGAGGTCAGGTACCAACTGTTATACAAACTCATACTCTACTACTCGACCTTAGTGCCCCTTCTTGAAACACTCCTAAAATGATTTACCTGGGAACGAGGTACTCAAAGCTCTGAATCACCATGGTGGTTCCATGGTATAGACAACATCAGATAAATTTGTACTTTTTTTTTTCCATGGAACTCCAGAGCCATAAAAGAGCCTGATGATGTCACCTACCTCACCCATTTGCTTCCAGGGAAAAGTTCATCTAATTCCCCTCTGTCTTTCCAAAGAAAATGCCATTGCCTCCTTAATTACCTTTTCTGACTGGCCCCCAGGAAGCTTCTGAACATGTCCATCTAACCCCAGGTTTTCTCATTCATAACAAATGGTAAAAACCCACACCTGGTGAGGAGGGACAGTTTTCTGCAGGATGAGAGATGGCGCACCAGCTCTCAAGGAAAGCCCTGTCTGCAAAGGTGCAGAGGTGGTCACCTGGATTAAGCTTCAGGATCAGCTCTCTAAGAATCACCCGGTACATCCCCAGAAGCCTCGGCTCCCGTGCAGAGGACACAATGCCCTGATATTCTCCTTCTCCCCCAAAGGCAAGGAGGCAGGAGAAGGCCCAGAACATAGAGTGGCTCCTCCTTCCCGGAATTAAACGGGGCTTTTCAGGCCCTTCCCATCCCCAGCTCTAACTCTCAAACCCCAAGTATGTGTCTGCATGGGTGTCTGTGTTTTATTTACACAATCCATGGCTGTTGTTAGCAACAGGAGCAAAGTCCCCCAAGGGAGAGAAGGTGAGTTTGCCAACTGGCTTGTTGCTCACTGGCAGCTCCCGGGCCCCAGGAGGAGGGTGGTGTGCTGTCCCCACTCAGCACTGAGCTGCACCCCAAAGCCTGAGGCTCCCTGGGCTAGGATTCTGGCCTTGGGCCATAGCTGGGGGATCGTCTGTGCACGAGACATCCCCAAGATCTAAGGGAACAGAATCACAAAGTCACATTCTCAGAGCGGGGGATCCTCAGAAGCCACTGAGGGCCTCCAGCTCCTGAAGGAGAGCCCCGCTCTATAACAAGCGGTCAGTCACCTGGGCAGCTCATCCTGCCTTTGTGCCCTCGACAGCTTCCACCCTAGAATCCCTAGGTGTCATCCTCTTCCCCATGGCAGACTTTCCAAGCGCTTAGCTCCCCCTTACTCTTGTTTTCCTGGGTCATTTCCTTCTGTGGGATTACTAGTCCCCCTAATAGCCTCTTTTCCTTTGTCTAAACTCTCCACCTTATTAACTTTCTTCCTAAAATGGGGTCCCCAAAAGTGAACAAAACAAAATAGCCACAGGACACCAAGACAAATGACAAAGGAACTCTGGCCTCCCTGTCCCCAGAGCAAAGCTTCTGTTAATGGAGTTCAGGATATATATCATGAAGCTTTGGGGCAGCTGGATCCTACTGCTGATTAAGTTTATGGGCCACAACCCACTCAGCCCAGATCTTTTCCAGAGAACTGACATCTGGACTGCTTTCCCATACTGTCCTTACTCAGCTCGATGGCAAAATGGATCTCAAGGCAGGAATATCTGAATTTAACTTTGGCTTCAGATACTTCCTAGCTGTGAGACCCTGGACAAATCATTTAACTTGTCTGCCTCAGTTTCCTCAGCTGTAAAATAGATAGCTTCTACCTCCAGGATTGATGTGAAGATTAAATGAGACAATATTTGTATAGCTCTTAGCACAATATCTTAGTTATTATTGTTGTTATTTGTAAAATGAGAATGATAAGAGCATCTACCTCCCAAGTAGTTGTGAAGAATTGTGTGACCAATTTGTCTAGTTTCCTTGTCTATGAAATGAGAATGAGAATAGCTTTTGCCATGTAAGGCTGTTGTGAGAGTAAATGAGATAGGAACAGCTAGGTGGAGCAGTGGATAGAACTACCAGTCCTGAATTCAGGAGGACCCGAGTTCAAATCTGGTCTCAGAACTTAACACTTCCTGGCTGTGTGACCCTGGGCAAATCACTTAACCCCAGCCTCAGGGAGGAAAAAAAAAAAAAAGGAGAGTAAATGAGATGATATAAAACACTTAACTCAGTGCCAGGCACATAGTATTAACTATCATGATAATAGTGATATTGCAACTGGGTTTTGTTTTTTTTTTATTTGTTTGTTTTTACTAAATGTAGAACTTGATTTATCTCTATTAAATTTCAACTTATCAAATTCAAATCCAAACTCTATTAACCAACATGTTTACGATCTTTCCTCAGTTGTGTCATGTGCAAGTTTTTAATTTTTTTCAAATAAAAATTTGCCTTTTCTTCCTCCCCTCATGGCCCCTCCATTGAGAAAACAAAAACAAAATCCCTCTTGTAAACATGTGTCATATAAAAGGCTGATAACACTGCATTTCTTCTTCAGCCCAGTCTTTGAAAAAAATGTTGAATAGCCTAGGGCCAAGCAGAGAGCCTTAAGAAGTTTAGAATCTTTACACTTATACAGCATCCCAATACACAAATGGCAACAAACAATCCAGGACAGTGTATAATTCAATATTTAACATTTGTACTAAGAGTTTAACAAAGGAGGAAGACACCCAGGAGAAGGAACCTGGACAGGAAAAGTTTCATTTTTCTAAACATGATTTAAAAAATATTATATCATTTTAAAAAGCAACTCCTGAGCTAGGTTTTGAATGATTTGGTTTGGAAGAGAAAGAAGCTCATCCAAGTGAAATGGGTAACACAAGAGAAGGCAGAGGAACAGGACTGAATATGGCATTTCTGGGAGAAATGATATAAACCACTATTGTCTCTTTTTTGGTTTAGTCATTTTGAATCGCGTGTCTTTCTGACCCCATTTGGAGTTTTCTTGATAAAGATTACTGGAATAGTTTGCCATTTCTTTCTGCAGTGCATTTTATAGATGAGGAAACTGAGGCAAACAAAGTTAAGTGACTCACCGGGATGACCCAGCTAGTAAGTATCTGAAGCCACTTAGTTGCCCCACTACTATCTCTATCTACAACCAAAGCTTGGCCATTTAAGGAGAAGAATTTGTGAATGCTAAAACCTTCAGTCTCATCGATTTAAGCCAGAAGTCATTTTCCTTCTAATTCTACTTAGTGCTTCCCTCACTCATCTAGGAAATAAAGCAGCCAGCCTGCTGGCCTAAACCTATGTCCATCCTGACAGAAATTGAGGATGGGAGAGAGAAGATCCCAAAGTAATTCGGTTTAGTGGATAGAGTGCCAGACTTGAAATGGAGAGGATCTAGATTAAAATTCCATTTCTGGGGGCAGCTAGGTGGCGCAGTAGATGGAGCACCAGACCCGAGTTCAAATCCAGTCTCAGACACTTAACATTCTCTGGCTGGGTGACCCTGGGCAAGTCACTTAACCCCAATTGCCTCAGCCAAAAACAACAAAAAAAAAATTAAATTAAATTAACTTCCATTTCTGTAACTTACCAGAGGCCTATTATAAGCCTCAGTTTACTCATCTGAAAAACAGGATGAAATACCCCCTACCCCAGGAGATGACAGGGAGTTGCCAGTAAGATAACATATATAAATGTGCTAGACAATGCCAAGAGGCATTAATTTTTTCCTATCCCTCTTACAAGTCTTGCCAGCTTGTTTTGCATTTCTAGTCACCCCTGAGACATGATGAGCTCAGCTCTCACCACAATCACCTGTAACTCTCTTCCTTAACTGATCCTCTGGGAATTTCCAGGTTGGTCTATAAAAAGAGAGCCTTCCACATTCCTACCTCGGCTTTCAGACATTAAAATGCCTCTCGAAAGAATGTGCAAACTGCTCCATCCGCCAGAGCCGGACCTGGTCTCGGCTCCTTCCAACCTTCCATTCCTCTGCGAAGGGGGCGGCGTTCCAGCCAGGAAAGGAGAACTGTCACAGGGCCCTGTGGTCTCAGCCCGGGACAGAGGCTGGGGTGGGGCTGGCCATGGTGGAGACCCAACCCCCAGTTGGAAAGCCTCATATAAACATCTCCTTTCCGGGCAGAAGATTCCAGTCTTCAGAATTCTCTAAAGGTCACCCAGACTGACTGTCCTTGGCTTGTCACTTGAGCTGAGTAAAATGTCCAAAATGGGGCCAAGAGAAAAGCATTCAGGATAAGCGGGCCATCTACGTTTCTATTTTCAATTCTGCAAAAGGGCAAGTCAGGCAGAGGGCCATAGTAATGTGGCCCTCCCCGGGAAATACAGTGGGGGGTTCTCGGTGTTGCTAGATGGGGTGAGGGAAGGAATGGGCCAGATTATTATCCCAGCACTTATCTTTCCTAAAACTGCAGGCTTAATTTAAGCTGTTTGCCCACTTGTGTCATAGGGAGTGGTCCAGAGGAAGGGGAGGCAGGAGTCCCTATTCTAGAGCTTAATGGGCTTAGAGTCTTACTCAGTCCTGAAACATCGAGGAGTCTCATCTCCGAGCAAGACTCAGGAGGCTCAAGAGATGGACCGCAGATCCCTGTAACCCCTCATACTCAACAGACACATTTTCCCCCAAATTCATCCTCACAGGTCACTGGGACAACAAAATGATAGGTGATCAAATGAACTACTTGCTGTAGAACTTCCAAACTAATTATGGCTCTGATAATAAAAAGATTTTGCTCAAAAAGATTTTTTTAAATAATAAAAAAGTTGTTTTTCAGTCCCCATTTGGGGTTTTCTTGGCAAAGAGACTGGAGCAGTTTGCCATTTCCTTCTCCAATTCATTTTACAGATGAGGAAACTGAGGCAAATGAGTTAAGTGACTTCCCCAAGGTCACACAGTTAGTAAATGTCTGAAGCCAGATTTAAATTCAGGAATGGACCAATAAAAAGACTAGCTATTATTTATATAATGTTTTCAAGCCGAAAACAGACATTGGGTTATCTAATCCTCAACACCAACCTATGAACAAGTGCCATTATTCCCATTTTACAGATAAGAAGGGGTTTCATGGTTAGTCCATAGCCATACAGCTTTTAGAGGCTGGATACAGGATTTGTACCCAGGTTTTCCTGACTTAATTCAACCCAATTCAATCGGATAATGCTTATTAATCACTTACTATGTATCAGGCACTGTGGTAAGTAATGGGGATACAAAAAGAGGCAAAACAAAGTCCTTTGGTTGAAAGGGATACATGCAAACAAATACATACAAAGCAAGTTATAGACGGACAAATAGGAAGCGATTCACATAGGGGATACACTGGGATTAAGAAGGGTTCCAGGAGGCTTCCTGTAGGTGAGACTGAACAGAAGCCGGGGAGGTCCCCGATCTGAGTGGAGGAGGAACAGAATTCTAGGCATGGGGGACAGCCAAAGAAAACGCCAGGAAATGGAGAGATGGAGTGACTTGTTCGTGGAATGACCAGGAGACGAATATCACTGGACAGAAATGTCCATGGTATGTACTGAAGTGAGCAGGAGGGGGCTAGGTTATAAAGGGCTTTGAATGCTCTATTCAAATCCTATTCAACAAAACTGGCCTCTGCTCGGCTCACTAAGGAACATTACATGCATCCTCTCACTGGGTCCTGAGAACAGGCCCAATGGATCCTTACAGCTTTGGCTCGGAGAGCCCAGATCTGTTTCAGAAGACAAGGATCTGGCTGTCAGCCTCCCAGGTGCTCCTGCTTGTCCCCTGGCTGAGCCTACATCATTCAGTGCTGGAAGAATCTGCCACACAGCTAGACTCTCACTTGGGAAGCAAAAACCCAGAATAAAAAGTGAAACGTGCAAAGAGAGTAACACTTGGCTTTGCAAGGGTGCTGCCTCCAGAAGCAGTGAGCCTGATTTCAAAAATAATTTGATTTCTCTATTTTCATATAAAGTTTCCCCTCTAATTCAGTTTTATTTTATGCATTTAAAAACATTATTTTGAGAAAAGTTCCATGGAGTTTTTCAAGCTATCCAAGGGGTCTTTGACACATGAAAAAGTCTAGAAGTCCTGTTGCTGGATGGGAATTTTGACATGCACACTAGGGTAGTTACTTCTTTTTCTGACTGTATTTTGTGGCCCCTTTAAAACGCAAGCTTTCAGAATGGTCTTTCCCAAAGCCATGTTTTGTGTAGGAGGAACAGGAATTCTGGGAGAAAAGAAATCAGTCACATTATTTCCCCTGTACAATGCTAAATATGGAATTACCTAGGTCACTTATTACATAAAATGTTCATTATACACAGTGGTTTTTCAGGATTAAAATAAGCCTAGTTGCTTCTATTTGGCTCCAACGTTATCCCAGCCGTGTTGTTTGTTGTCCCATGCCATAATCAGTGGTATGTGTGCTGTCCTTTTAGCTCAGCATCTCAAATTCAAATACAAGGGCAGTGAGTGCCTGCTCTACAGGAAGAACAGGGTTAGGGACAAGGCAGAAACTGGCTAAGACAGACTCCTGCCTTCATGGGGCTTACAACTGCCCACAAATATGAATGCATACAAAAAGAATGCTAACTATACTACACAATAAATACACTAAAGAACTTACAAGGATGGTTAAGGCCTGGAGCTCATGTCTTATGAAGGAAATGTTTACATTTGAAGTATCTGAAGGAATGTTCTTGGGAGTAGAGATGACCACAGATGTCCACCCGAATGCTGAGAATCAGTGATTCTGAGCTTTGTCCATATATCTCAAGCCCAAAAATATACCACGGTCAAATTAATCTGGAAATGCTATCCTTGAGGATTGGCCCGAGTACAAAAACATACATAATTACAATGCCAGACCCACTGCAGATCCTTGGCCAATTTTAAACAATAGTATTCCTCATAGAGTCCCAGGGTGTACGTGTTTAAGGAAAAAGCTGACTGAGACCTATCCTTGGGGTCAATCAAGTTCTGAGTTTTCCCCAGAAGCAGTGAAATCCCATCCCATTTATTACTCCTCCCAGACTCTCAAGGCTGGGAAAGGGCCTTCAGAATACGCGTTATCCCCCTAGTATCCCGGCAAGAATCCCCTAACAAGTGCTCCTCTTGAAGCCTCCCAATGAGGGAGAATGCAGTATTGACAGTTAGAAAGTCATTTATTACAACAAGCCTGAATCTGCCCCACAATGCTTCTAGATCTGCCTAGGTCAGACCAAAGCAAAACATGAATAATTCCTCTTCCAAATGCAGTCCTTTAAATATTTGAAGATAGCCATGTATACCACACACCTCCTGCCCTCACCTAGCTGACAAATTATGTCCAGTCATCTTCCTGATCACCCTCCTGTGGCCTAGTTACTACTTATCATTCTTTTTTTCCTGAGGTCTTATGTGTGTTGGTTTTTTTAAATTTAAGTGAATTTTGTCAACAACAGACTCAACAGCTTTGTAAGTGTCATTGCAATTTAAAAAGTCCCAGAAGCCAAAAGAAGTTGGGTATATGTGTTCTTCTTAGCTCAGCCTCCCCTCATTCCATCAGCCACTGGATTAAACATTCTTTGAAATAGATGTAATTGCCTTGGGCAAGCACAAAGGTCACTCTAATCTGTATCCCAGCCTCTAAGAAGTTACTGCCTGCCTTCCTACATATCTCCTCAATATAAAAAAAGGCCATAACATGGGACTTAGGAAAGGCCAGCGTCGAGGGAAAATGGCTTAATTTCCAGGTCAAAAACAAACTCAAAGATTAAGTAAGTTCAATATGTGGTCCACCATTGATACCAAAGGATCTGGAATGGAGAAAGGGAAAGGAAAGGATATGGCTTTTTGGCTAGCTCAGATAAGAGCCATATTTAGCAAGATTTGACATCTTTCTCTATGTATATTTAAAGTCAGAATTATACAGTGAAAAAAGAGCTAGATTTAAATTCAGAGGACTTCAGTTCAAATCCTGGTCTTGCTAACCTTGGCTAAATCATTTGGTTGTTGTCCTTCATTCTCAAGAAGGACCAAAATGACATCACGATGTTAGACTCAAGTTACATTGTGTCTGACTGTGGCTCTCCTCTCCCACGCTTTCCTTCGGAGACTCCCAAACACTGAGCCAGCTCTGGCAATGCATTCATTGACCTCATTTATCAATGGTACATCCCTGCAAAGTATACTTGGCAGTATATATATATATATATATATATATATATATATATATATATATATATATACCCATACACACACACACACAACTTGTATATGTATGTAAGTGGATAATATTTATCCACAGTATTAAAACTTCCCCAAAGTATACCTGTCAGTAAGTATATTTATAAGTATATAAATACATACACACACACATATATACATAACTTACATATATATGTATATGTGGATAATACTTATCCACAGTATTAAAAACTTCCCCATTGACTCCATCATTGGTTCCATATATGGATAGTGTGGTACTGGCTGATGGAGTACCTGTGTTTTCTTGGTATTGTTATGTGAAATAAAGGTGATTGCTCTAAATAATCTTTGAGGTCTCTTCCAGACCTATAACTGTGATCATAAGATCCTTTACTGAACATATGATAGCATGGGCAAGACAAACCCACCTCTTCCCCTTCCACGGTTCATCCGGTTGGTAACTTTGCTGGTCCCTATAACTTTCAAAAGTCTATGGACATGGACCCACACTTAACACCATATACCAAGATAAGATTAAAATGGGTCCATGATTTAGGCATAAAGAATGAGATCATAAATAGATTAGAGGAACAGAGGATAGTTTATCTCTCAGACTTGTGGAGGAGGAAGGAATTTATGACCAAAGGAGAATTAGAGATCAAAAAGGCTTTTGTACAAACAAAACTAATGCAAACAAGATTAGAAGGGAAGTAACAAATTGGGAAAATATTTTTAAAAGTAAAGGTTCTGACAAAGGCCTCATCTCCAAAATATATAGAGAACTGACCCTAATTTATAAGAAATCAAACCATTCTCCAATTGATAAATGGTCAAAGGATATGAACAGACAATTCTCAGATGATGAAATTGAAACTATTTCCACTCATATGAAAGTGTTCCAAATCACTATTGATCAGAGAAATGCAAATTAAGACAACTCTGAGATACCACTACACACCTGTCAGATTGGCCAAGATGACAGGAACAAATAACGATGAATGTTGGAGGGGATGTGGGAAAACTGGGATACTGATGCATTGTTGGTGGAGTTGTGAAAGAATCCAGCCATTCTGGAGAGCAATTCGGAACTATGCCCAAAAAGTTATCAAACTGTGCATACCCTTTGACCCAGCATTGCTGCTATTGGGCTTATATCCCAAAGAAATACTAAAGAAGGGAAAGGGACCTGTATGTGCCAAAATGATTGTGGCAGCCCTTTTCATAGTGGCTAGAAGCTGGAAGATGAATGGATGTCCATCAATTGGAGAATGGTTGGGTAAATTATGGTATATGAAGGTTATGGAATATTATTGCTCTGTAAGAAATGACCAACAGGAGGAATACAGAGAGGCTTGGAGAGACTTAAATCAACTGATGCTGAGTGAAATGAGCAGAACCAGATGATCACTATACACTTCAACAACAATACTGTATGAAGATGTATTCTGATGGAAGTGGAAATCTTCAACATAAAGAAGATCCAACTCACTTCCAGCTGATCAATGATGGACAGAAACAACTACACCCAGAGAAGGAACACTGGGAAGTGAATGTAAATTGTTAACACTACTGTCTTTCTACCCAGGTTACTTATACCTTCAGAATCCAATTCTTACCATGCAGCAAGAAAATTGGATTTACACACATATATTGTATCTAGGTTATACTGTAACACATTTAATATGTATGGGATTGCCTGTCATCTAGGGGAGGGAGTAGAGGGAGGGAGGGGAAAATTTGGAAAAAATGAATACAAGGGATAATGTAAAAAAAATTACTCATGCATATATACTGTCAAAAAATAATTATAAAATTAATAAAAAAAAAAGTCTATGGACAGTCCAAATAACAAATGGGTAAATGGATCAAATGGAAGAATTTTAATCCTACTTCCATCTATTCCTGTACTTAAAGTCCATTTACATCTTGGTTAAAAAGACCCGAAGTATAGAAATAAAACTCAGAGAAATGAGAGATGGTGGGGTTGTATTTACTATATGGGGATACTGAGACTCTTTTGGAAGTCTCCAAGTAAAGGTAGCCACTATAAGATACTAGAAACTGGCAAGACCAGTATTTCCCTTCAAAGTGCAAGAGGAATATTACAATCCCTTCTCTTAGAAGTTAGAGACAAAATCTGGGTAGAGGTGGTCCTATTACCAGTGAATATGAACAAATTTCTTAAACAGGTGTGAAAAAAATGGAGTCTGGGCAGCTACCAAACAGAAGTTTCCTCTATCCAGTTTCATGCTGCTTAGATGCCAACCAGGAAAAAAGAGGTGCCTCCTACCAAAAATATTGCCTCAATATCAGTGTAATTCCCCTTCTGTACTTTTCTTGTGGTATTCCCCTTCCTTAGCCATGTATTCAACAAAACACAGTTATCTAAAGACACAGACAACACAAAATAAAACACAAGTGCCTAATCTAAGGTCATTCACTTGGTTTGGCACTGGTCCATGTGTTGTCCAGGTTTTTAAAGTTCTAAGTTTCCTTTCCTACTTCGTTCTTCCTCTCAACCTACCAAAGTCACCTCAGTGACTAACTTCCTTTGATTCCCTAGCTGGCACTCCAATTTCAATTCCAAATCAGTATCTTTCCCTTTTATTTCAACCCCAAACTCTAGAGCTTTCCAGGTTTCTAAACCTGGATTAGAGATTCAGTCTATCTTATCAGAACCAAGTTCAATAATGTTACTCTACAGGGGAAACACTCCTTTGGATCTTTGGACCTCAAAGCTGACTGAGATCACAGTGTGAGCTCTCTGGGAATGTATCCCATTCAGAGCTTATTACATGACAGGTTCTCATCGACTGGCAGACTCATACAGATGCCAACAGGTGCTGGCGAGATAGGCCAATCCATGCCAGCCAGGTCAGCTGCCTTAGTTGATAAATGGGAATGACGCTAGAGACTGACTCCAAAAAAAAGTGCCAAGACTAATCAGATTACTTCTTAGCTTAATATCCCTACTCATCAGTTTACTATCAGTTGACTCACTGGAATTCGTCAATCAACCCATAAGCACTTGTATCATTTTTCAGTCATTTCTGATTCTCTGTGACCTCATTTAGAGTTTTCTTGGCAAAGACACTAGAGGAGTTTACCATTTCCCATTTCCAGTCCATTTTACAAATGAGGAACTGAGGCAGACAAGGTGAAGTGACTTGTCCAGAGTCACATAGCCAGTAAGTATCTGAGGCTAGATTTGAACTCATGAAGATGAGTTTTCCTGACTCCAAGTTTCGTGCCCTATTCATCACACCACCAAACAAAAAAGTCTCTGTCCTCAAGAAGTTTCGTTCTACCCAAGGAGACAAGATGTTCATGCATAAAAACATACAAAATAAGTGAAAGGTAATTTTAATGGTGAAGGCTTTCACAACAGAGGAACTACCTAAGCTAAACCTTGAAGGAAGCAAAGGAAAATAAATCAGAGGCAGAAGTGAAGAAGAACATTATACCAGGCATGAAGGTCAATCAGGGCAAAGACACAGAGATGAGATATGGATTGCTCAGTATGAGGAACAGCCAGTTTATCTGGACAATAAAATATGGAAAGGGGAGTAATATGTAAACTGGAAAGTCAGATTGGGCCCAGGATGCATCAGGTTGCAAACGCCCATGGAGGGTTTTGATCCAAAAGGTGAAAGGGGGTCACTGGAATTTCCTTATTAGAGGAGGAGAACTATGTTATGGTAAAAATCCCTTTAATGGTTATGTGTGGAGTAAGTAAAGAGGGAGAGTTTTAAGGAAGGGAGAAGTAAGAGTCTACTTCAACAATCCAAGCAAGACATCGCAAAAGACTAAAGGGGGTGTGCAGGGGCTAATTAGGATCATAAAAGTAGAGATAAGAGAGCTAGATATGTAGGAACAAGCTGACAGATTATACAAGACACTGAAATTTGGGACCTTCTCTATGAAGGGAAAATAGCTCTCTCTTCAACAACTTGTCCCTAAATGGATAGCAGCAGCACAATGAGCTTGAAATGAGATAATATTTGTGAAGGACTAATCACCAAATCTAGCATACATATGGTAAATGCTTAATAAATGAATAATCCCTTTCCTTCCCTCTCCCAGATTACTGTATTTCACAGGTGGTTTCTTAAACTCATCATTAACTACTTTCACAAATTCTTTCCACTTTCCACTTTCACAAAATTCTACCAGACTACATTTAGACCCAAGAGAAAAGGAAATACCTGGGTTACATACAATAGGAGCTAAAATGTTGTAAAGCACAGAAGGAAAATCCTGGCTTTGGAAGAGAATACCGATTACTAACCATGAAAGAAAGGTAAGGGAGGGACACAGAGAGAGCAAGAAAAAAAAAAAGGAATAAATAGAACCCTAAAAAGAAATTAAATATAAATATAAGAAACATAATACAAGAATATAAAATATATAATGTAAATGTAAGAAATGTAAGAAAAATAAGAAACATAATATATGTAAGAAATATAATATAAATATAAGAAATAAAAGAACAAACAAAATAGAAACATAAGAAATATAAGAATAAACATAAGAAATGATATAAATATATTATATTTTAAATGTATTATAATGTAATTATATATAATATATAATATAAATATAAGAAATATACTATAAGAATAAATAAGATATATCAATATAAAAAGTATAAGAACAAATTATAAATATAAGAATAAACATAAGAAACACAATATATTAAATATAAGAAAGAACATAAGAAATATAAGAAAATATAAGAAATGTAAGAGTATGAAATATAAATATGAGAATAAGCATAAGAAATAAAATATAAATATAAGAAATAAAAGAACAAAATGAAATATAATCTAAGAATAAACAAAAGGAACATTATTTATATTTATATATTAAATATAAAACAGAAGTTGAGATAGAGATATAAAGGAAGAGAAGAGGGAACACAAAATGAAAAAAGAAATTTGAAAAATGATGGGAAGAGGGAGAAAACATGTCCATGATGGAGACATAAAAGACATAAAAAGCCCACGAGACTTACCTGAAAACACAAATCACAAAGGGAGTAATTGACACTTGCTGCCATAATGTTCACAAAGAGAACTGTACAAGGCAGCAGCTTGGCGGGCATCCCAGGAGAAGACCTGCCCTCTCTGAGACCAAATCCTCTGTGAGGAAGAGAAGTGAAATCCACAGAGCCAAAGCCTAATGAAATCCCTTCTCACAGGGTGTTCCCAACCTATCTGGTGCCAACAGCGGACTTTGCCCTTGGAATTCAACTCCTTGGTTAGGACGCTAATCTACAGCCCTGTCCTATGTAAACTTGGCTAAACAAACAGAACACCCTTAGCGCAGAGATTGCCTGCAGTCCCATAAACCTTCGTGCCAGGCACTCGATGCTAGGGCAGAGAGTGCGGTCTTTGCACCCTCTCTTCCAGAGGATTCTCCTGCAGAGAGGCGGGTACCAACATCTGCACTTGTCCTGGGTCTACAGAGTCTATAGAGTGAGTCAGTGACAAGATCTGTCTTGTTTAAAGGAAGAGGGCAAACAAACACAGGTGGAAACTCCACGGGCAACTCATCTGGACCTTACCGGAAATGTAGGAGCTGGATGAGGAGCACAGAATTTGAACATCAACCTTGTTAATAATGAGATAGTGCCGGAAACCATTTCAATTTCCAGGTCTCAATATGTCCAGATTCATTGTTCTTCAATGCATTTCAATTACCAGACCTCAGAAGGCTACAGTAAATTTTGGAGGCTAGAGTATAGAGATCTCCAAGATTTTTGCTGGTATTCTGCTATAAATAAACATTTTTTGGAGGGAGTGGAGGAGATGGAAGGCTAAAATCCCCTTGTTAAATTAAGAAACTACAACATCACCAACTGTACTGTACACGAAATCTCAATATGGAAACAATAAAAGCTTCTTTCTTTTCTCTATGCTTTGTGCCAAATGACTCGTCCTCTCTCGGAAATTGCATGGAAATCACCTAACACCTGACACTCCTATTAAAATACAAGGCATAATCATGGCAAGACAAGGTAGAAGATTCAGCCTAATTACAAACTCACTCAACTGTATATGAAGACTGTAAAATAATCCAATCCCAAATTCCAAGTTAAATTAGGAAACTCAAATCTCAACCTTCTAAAGCCATGCAGAAAAGCTCCTACCTAAGCAGAGTGACAGCTAAATTTATGGTTCCTGTTTAAATGGCAGACCAGATTTTATTAAAATGTTTCACATTTTTGATTTAAGTACTGCAGCTTTATTAGATGTGGATGTGAAAATCCCTATGGTAATTAGGTAAACCTTTTTTTTTGGGGGGGTGGGGGGGGTGGAAGTCCCTGAAGGGAAATGTTGATCTATGATTTCCTTTTTGTTCACAAAAGGGAATCAAGTTCTGCTAATCAAATACAAGAGAAACGTTTTTCCTAAATACCTCTGCCATCTATGACTGCCTACAGAAAGCCAATTTTGAAACAAAGTTACAAGATACAGGGTGGTCAGTCAGCTGGCCTGAGTGTCAATGTCATCAGTTTGCTGCATGACTTTAAGCAAATGATGTAACCTTTCTGAAAAGATCTTTCAACAAGATGGCAAATTTCAGAAACTTCTTGAGGGATGAATTATAAAGTTAATTTTCCCCCTTCTTCACAAGAAACACTATCTGAATTTTCCTAGTTTCAAAGCCGGACCCAGGGATTCTCTGACTCCTCAGCCTGTGTCTAACCTTGTCCCTCTACCAAGCTGCTTTTCCTGTAAAATAAGATATTGGTGGGGAAAGCGCACTTTGAGGGAAAAAACAAAACAAAGCCTGTACGCAAGGTACAGGTAGCTCTAACATGGTGAGGAAAGCACAGGCTTTGGAGGGAAAAGTAAAACAAAGCCTGTGTGCAAGGTACAGGTAGCTCTAGCATGGTGGAGAAGGCAATGGATTTAAAGGAAAAAAATAAAACATAGCCTGTATGTGTAGCCTTCTTTGAGCCAGTCATGAGCCAGGTGACTATTTGCAAAACTCTTCACCCCTCCTCTGCCTCAGCAACACTGGATTAAGGTGATCCCTTAGGATCCTTTTCTGTTCTGAATTCTATGAGCTTAAAATCTCTGTGAGCCTACAAATTTCACCACTAAGCCCTATCCTTGAGAATTATGAAAAAGGAAGAATTGAGGGATAAATGCCATGTGACCCTCAGAAAAGGAAGCATGATATATATAAAAGAAAGAACTGTTGATTGGGAGTTAGGAGACTAGTCAGAGTTCCAACTTGGCCACAAATCAGCTGTGAGATCATGAGCAAATCAACTAACCTCTGTGGGCTTTAGAATTCTCATTATCACATGTTGGTCTAGGCTTTCCAAATGTTTTTGATAGCACTTCCAATCAATAAAAAATAAAAAACTTTTTAAAGAAGCATCTGTGATGTGTACACATATATTTACTTATTTGTAACTTTTATATATATATATAAAATTTAAATATATATTTTATATATATTATGTGCATGTATAACGTGCTAATAATAGCATACATCATAAAAATGGCACAAAATAGACATTTAAAAAGAGATAAAAACATTTGCTCATGTGGTTAAAAAGGAGCCTTCTTTATTGAGATGGGAAATGACCTGAACTTTAGGGAAATTTCTTTGATGGCCATGCAAAAGACAAACTGGGAAAAAGAGAAACATGTCCTAAAATAGATAGGACAAGAAGGCAAGAGTCAAAAGAGACTGGACTAGGTAGTGGCTATATGAGGAGAGTAAAGAGAGAAGATGAGAGAGATGTTGTAGAGGTAGAAATTAAGACATCTGTCTACAAATGGGGTGAGTGGGAGCATGGGAAGAGTAAGAGAGAGTCAATAATTAAATGTGACCCTGACGTTGTTAATTGAGATGACCAGGAGGATGGTGGTACCCTGGACAGAAATAGAGAAGTTCAAAAAGATAATATAATGAGATCTGAAATGAATATCACAACTCATCCAGTCTGAATCATTCTGTAAAACTCTGTTCTATTCGGAATGAACTGTGGAACTCAATCACCGACACTGCCACAAAATCCTCTGAAGGATTTTGATGGAACTACCCAGGTTACTTGAGAGAAAGAGAAAAAGAACTACCCAGGTTACTTGGGAGAAAAAGAATAGGAAGAATGGAGGGGATTGGATTTTCCCAACAATACATATGCAGCTGCTATGGTGGGTGCCCAAGAAGTGGTTAGGTTAGAGTCCTGAGAGCAAGTACCAGGTTCAAAAGGGGGAATTAGTAACTTTTCTAAGAGAGAGAAGAGGCAGAATAGGAGAATGATAGAAGAGAAAGGTAGGGGATAGATGTGATGGCCATGATTGGATATCACAATGAATATGGAAAATGACCCTTTTTTCCAACCTCCAAATGACTTTGAAATTTCTACTTCTACTAAGACTATGACTATGACTACTGATAGCTACTACTGATAGCTAGCATTTTTATAGCAAAGTACTTTATGAATATTATCTGATTTAAGTCTCACAACAACCCTGACAAGCTAGTCCCTTTTTACAAAGAAACAGAAGCAAACAGAAGTAAACTTAATCTTGTCCAGAGTCACAGAATAGTGTCTTGGACTAGATTTGTGCTCATCTTCTTAACTCTAAATTCACTATTTTAGTCACCATTCCACCACCCAGCTGCCTCCAGCCTCCCATATTTGAAAGACCACTGACTGATGACAACCTCAAAGAATCATTCTTCCAGCCTCAAAATTCTGGCATTCACTCAATGTTTTGTTTTGTTTTTTTAAATTTTTTTTCACTAAATGTTTTTAGTAAGTCTTCTAAACAAAATTAAGTTTGTATCCTTAAATATATTTTCAAAGTTCCAGTATACTTACATATATAATTTAATTATGACAGAAACTTAAATATAGTGCATTTCTGGATCTAGAGGATTCGATATAGGTTTTAAACCAGGTTTAGATTTGATTATTGCATTATGAAAAAGTTCACTTCAAAATTTACTCAAACTCAAAGTCAAATGAAACTAATATTCTTTTAAGGTTTTCTAGATGTTGTTTTGCATATTAATACATATTTATAGTGAGTTTTATTTTTCTCATTTCTCAATGAGTAATGACAGGAAGAGAGAGAATTTGAAACAGAAAATAAAACTGAATTTAAAAAAAAAAGTTTTTTTCAGCTTTCCCATCAAATATCCCTGTGGATCTCTAAAGGACTGACCTAGAAACTTCTTAGAAGGCTGCCCTGAACTCAGGGAAGGTCTCCTAGAGAGAAAACCTATTCTGAGACCATTCGTTTCTGGAGAAACACAAGTCTGAGCCTCCACAGAGGTACAAAAACTCTCAGGAGACCAGGTTAAAGTAGCCCCAGAGCTAGAGGGAAGAGCCCAGGGCAGCAGAGGTCAAGTGAGCAGTGGGCCTCCAGTATTCTTCAGGTAAACAGAAGGCTGAGTCACTTAGCTTTTAAAAATCTCGGGGGCCCTTTGGAATTTATCTACCGGTTAACTGCTGGCCTGGAATTACAAAACTGTTTAGGAGGTTGACTAAACAATCCTTTTTAAAAGAAAAATGAAGAAGCATTTCTTCTGCTTTAATGAGAATTAAACTAAACAAAAATTTCCACTTGTTCCTCCCGGTTTTCTTTATAACCCGATCCTTGCCACTTCCCTTTGGGCTCTTACTCAGAGCTGAATTAAGAAAAACAGGCAAAGGCTAAAGCCCATCTTGCCACCCAAGACTACACAGCTGGCTTCTTTAGCACAGCTGGTTGTAACTCAAACCAGAAATGCAGCGCAGGCCAAACCCAGGAATAGATCATGGTTAGTGCTGAGCAGTCCACCTTCAACATGTCCATTTGTCAGGCATATTCTCCATTTGCTTTGGGATACAGTAATTAAGGACAGGGAATAAAGAAGGTTGAAAGAGAGGGGAGAAAGAAGTAACTCTCTGCTCCTTCCCTGCTCATAGGTCATACATCTTTGCAATTATCAGTCACAGGCAAGAAATTCTTTTTGGGTTTCCTGTCCATTTGTAGCTCATTTGGCCTAGCAATTGGGTATTACATCTCTCTTGACCCACGACATATAAAATGTGGGCAGATCTTCACCAAATAGTTTCCAGACTCTTTGGTGTTTGCCATCTTTTGCTAATTATTTTCCTGGAAGGGAAATAAATCCTGAAGGTCACATTGTTGCTGCCAAGATTAAAAAAAAAAAAATCTGGCTAAAACCCTGTGCCAACAAATTTACCTCTGACAAGGAGAACAGATTTGGTTTGAAAAGAAAAAATATTCCTCTAACACACTCTCTTTTCCACACAGAAGTCCCTACTTCTTTATAAATATATTCAGAATTGCTCCATCCACCAATAGGTAGCTGTAGCAGTTTAAATGCTCTAACAAGCAAGGGGCCGGAGTCTCAGTTCAAACTAGAAGGCAGAAGCTGACAGTTTGGTTTTTAAGGTCCCAAGAGCCCTAAATGATAAACAGCTTCGATCTGAAAGGAAAGAAAAAAAAAAGTTAAATCCTCCCAAGAATTCCCAACTCTGCCCCCTCCTGATTCAGGATCCAAGGCCTATAAATTGGCTCTGCTGATAAGACAGCCTTTCCCTGTATGTTTTTTAACTGGTGATAACACTGCAGCTGAGTGAATACTTTAGGAGCCACTTCAAAGTGATTTTAAGAACTTAGGATACATAAGCAAATAGAACAGCAAATTTTTCTGCTTCCTCCCAAAAGGAAGGAGCTATGAGCACTTGGTGGTGGATGCAGGAGAAACATAAAACACAAAATTATTCTCACTTATTCTGAGATTTTCATCCTAAAGAGAAAACTCCCAAAGGACACTCCCCTCTCCTCCATCTCTATATCCCCTTCTTTTCTATAAGTAGCAATGTCCCCTGAAGGATTTACTCAAGGATCATTAGATTCAGCACCCTTTAGAAACTTTGCTCACAGGGGCCCAATCAATTCTCTCAAAACAGCCATCACTCTTCCCAATCTGATTCTTCCTTCCTTGCAATTTTCATTTTCCTTCCTCCTCCACCCTCTCATCTCTACCCCTCCATTCATCTGTCTCTTCCATCCTCAACCCTGAAACTTCCATCCACTGCCCAAAGTATCACTGACTAGATGCTACATATCAGGGTTCTAATTGTCCAGATGGAAGCAATTGTTGCACACTTTGTCCTGGGCCTGACTCCCCATCTTGTTTATTTATTTATTTCTTTAACAAAGTAGTTAGGGCCCGTTAACTGGCTGGAAAATTGGTCTCCCTGCTCTGCTGACACAAGAGGTACTTCTCCCCAAGAACCAGATGTGGGGAAAGCCTCCCTGTGTCCCAACAATGGGTAGATCTGCAGTGGGCCTCTGAGATGACTAGCTGTAGAGGAACTGGAGGAATTACTGAATAGCCCTTCCTCAGCACAGAACCTCACACGTAAAGTGCTCAAACTTTCTTGAGTATGAAGAAACAGGATGATGGTTAATCAGAAAGGCATTATAAATCTCTACAGAAAACTCTCTGATTGAGGAGACTTTCTGACCAACATAGCTTTCTCTCAGTTGGCCAGAGATCTTTTGCAAGACTTCTATAAGCAAGCCAACAGGCCCTGTGGCTATGAGAAATAAATCCAGATGTTTGCCAAAGCCAAAATAAGATCAGACCATTAACAAATATTTGAGTGACTACAACATGCAAAACACCATGCCAGGCACTATAGCAGATCTACGACATAACACAGTCTCTGCCCTCGGGACCTCATAATTTTGTTAGGAAAATAAGACATATAAGAAAACTTAAAAAGAATTATCAGCCGATACAATGAGGTGAATAAGACCCCAGCAAAAAGACCAACAGGGAGAGACAAGTGACGGAGTAAGGCTTTCGTTGAATTTAAGTGGAATTTAAGTGGGCCTTCGTAGCAGTGACCCTACCTAGCTGAATCCCCACAGCTATTCTCTGAAGCAAGCAGGGAGAACACTGCCAGGAAGATTTTGTGATTCCTTGTGGAATTCCCTTCCTCGACAAAATTATCATAACCCCACCAAAAATAAAGTTATGATGGTTATTTTTCTCCTCTAAAAGAACCTACTGGTACCCCACTTCTTTGCAGGTTCACTAGGAACTGCCCGCCTTATGGCAGCAAGTTCTCTAGGAACTTTGCTCACTTTATGGCATCTTTCTCCTTGTTATAACTAACTCCTTCTAGGGTTACCCCACCAGGCAATCACAGAATCATTTCTTTAGGAATTCGGATTGTCTTGTTACAGCATCTTTGCCCTGGTTAATTGTGAATTCTGATAGGGAACTTAGCAAATCTTTGTCTCTTGATTTGGAGATGGTCTGATTCTTTTAAGACATCTTGCAACATCCACATTTTTGTAATTCAACCCCCCCAGATATCAACATTTGGTGAGTCGTATGGTGAGAGTTTTGGGGGGAGTTCCCCCATAACCTATCAGATATATTCTAGTTATTATTATTATTAAATGAGGTGAGCAGATAAGTACTTTAGAAATTGAGGAACAGAAGAAAGCCTGGGACTTAAGAAAGGGAATCTTCAGAGATGAAATGATTTTTTGGGGGGGTTGTTTTCTTGTTTTTTTGACTGAGGTAATTGGGGTTAAGTGACTTCCCCAGGGTCTCACATCTAGGAAGTATTAAGTGTCTGAAGTGGGATTTGAACTCAAGTTCTCATGACTTCAGGGCCAGTGCTCTATCCACTGTGCCATCTAACTGCCCTGATGAGATGATTTTTAGCTGGAGTTTGAAGGGTGTACAAGATCAAGACAAAGTGAAGGTTGGACATTCTAGAAAGAAAGGTGGTACAAAAAGGAAGGGAGTGGCAAGAATACAAAATGCCTATTTGAAGGTGAATAAGAAGAGTGACAAGAATGATCGGTTTGTGCAGGGGAGAAATTTAAGTCAACAAAATTCACCAAATATTTATTAATCAAATACTGGGTGCCAAGTACTGCAGTAAATGTTGCAGATGCAAGGAGAGAGATCATCCAGCTAATACCCTCAAAGAAAGGAGAGGGAGGTAAGTGCTAAAGAGAGGAATATTGGGAGATATGGCAGATAGCACCAGATTGCTAAAAGCTTTGAGGACAAGGAGAATCACAGCAGAAAATCCTAGGAAACCTGAAGGAGAGGACTGATATCCCTACACCACTTGGCAGTCTAGAACCGGGCTTCTTAAACAGTTTCCATCCTTTTTATTTGAGAAAATTTTAGAAGAATCCAAGTATATAAAGTAGGTATATAAATCAAACATTTACTGATAATAAATCACAACTTAGCAATCCCTACATTCATTTACAAGATCCCATATGGAGTCACAGTTTCAGAAAACTGGGCTTTAGGATTCCTTTCTCCTTTAAAGATCATTGAGAAGGAAGTGAGAAGGTGATGGTGATGATGGTTACTCCAGAGAAGCTGGCCTGTTATTGGCCAGGAATAAATAAACAGGAAAATGCAAACCGTTTGTATGCAAGAAGGATGGTCTGAACTCTCTTTAATTTGAGAGGTTAGCCAGTTGAATCCCTCCCAAGTCCTCCTCCCATTTTTAAGATGAGAGTACTGTTTAAGTGACTGGCCTTTGGTCAAACATTGTAAATTCCTGTAGGTGTTTGATTGTTCTCTTCCCCATCTCCCCTAGGGAGTAGAGATTGTTTCTTTACTTTTTGCTTTTCTTTGCTTGCCATATGGTAGGTGCTTAATGTTTGTGGATTGACCATCAGAGGCAGAATTTAAACCCAAACTTCCTGACTCCAAACCCAGCTTGCTTGCTTTTTTTTACTGTCTTCCCATGATGGAAAAGATTACCCCTATCAAAGTGGTTGGAAAATGATATTTCCAAGGAATGGATCTCTGTACAGCTCAAATCTTTTGTTAAACAAAAGCCTTAAATATGAACAATTTTCAGATGATGAAATTGAAACTATTTCCACTCATATGAAAGTGTTCCAAATCACTACTGATCAGAGAAATGCAAATTAAGACAACTCTGAGATACCGCTACACACCTGTCAGATTGGCTAAGATGACAGGAACAAATAATGATGAATGTTGGAGGGGATGTGGGAAAACTGGGACACTAATACATTGCTGGTGGAGTTGTGAAAGAATCCAGCCATTCTGGAGAGCAATCTGGAACTATGCCCAAAAAGTCATGCATACCCTTTGACCCAGCAGTGTTACTACTGGGCTTATATCCCAAAGAAATACTAAAGAGCGGAAAGAGACATATATGTGCAAGAATGTTTGTGGCAGCCCTCTTTGTAGTGGCCAGAAACTGGAAAATGAACGGATGCCCATCAATTGGAGAATGGTTGGGTAAATTATGGTATATGAATGTTATGGAATATTATTGTTCTGTAAGAAATGACCAACAGGAGGAAAACAGAGAGACTTGGAGAGACTTACATCAACTGATGCTGAGTGAAATGAGTAGAACCAGGAGATCATTATACACTTCAACAATGATACTGTACGAGGATGTATGCTGATGGAAGTGGATATCTTCAATATAGAGAAGAGCTAATCCAATTCCAATTGATCAATGATGGACAGATTCAGCTACACCCAGAAAAGGAACACTGGGAAATGAGTATAAACTGTTTGCATTTTTGTTTTTCTTCTCAGGTTATTTTTACCTTCTGAATCCGATTTTTCTTGTGCACAAATTCTTGTAAATTTATACAGTTTTTGTGAACTGTATAAATATGTACACATATAGTGTTTAAGATATACTTTAACATATGTTTAACATGTATTGGTCGACCTGCCATCTGGGGAGGGGGTGGGGGAAGGAGGGGAAAAGTTGGAACAGAAGTGATTGCAAGGGTCAATGTTGAAAAATTACCCATGCATATGTCTTGTAAATAAAAAGTTATAATAAAAAATTTTTAATTTAATTTAAAAAAAAAGCCTCAGGCCAACTTGTCAGAATGTAGAATTTCAGAATCATGGACTTTCACCAAGGCCATTCCCAACATGAACCAACAGGCAAAGTCTGGCTTCCGGCTGGTCTGGAAGTACCGGCTCTTTTATTCCCCAATATAATGGGTTCAAGGTGAAAACTGCAAGTTCCAGAGGAGACCACAAATGGGTTTTGAGCTTTCTCTTCCTCTTCCCTTTATGCAAATGCTCTTTTAGTCTCTTTATATCTATGAATTATCAAAAGAAACCCAAAATGCCTGCAGGGTCTTTGGTTAGCACATTGTGCTAGGCAGGGTCATCCTAAGCCTCCTCCCTCCCCTGAGGACCATGAATGCAAACTCCTTTCAAAGGCAACACAATTCATCTAATATGACTCTTCATTGACCCCTTCTGGGGTTTTCTTGGCAGAGATACTGCAAAGGTTGGCCATTTCCTTCTCCAGACCATTTTGCAGATGAGAAAACTGAGGCAGACAGGATTAAGTGACTTACCCAAGGTCCCACAGGTAATATTTGAACTCAGGTTTTCCTGACTCCAGACCCAGAGCTCTACCCACTGCACCACCCAGCTGCCCTTGCTAACTACAGCTAACATTTATATGAGGTTTCCAAAGTGCTTTATCCCTCTTATCTTATTTGTTTTGATTTAGTCCTTTACCAAAGACTAAGAGCATGGCCCAGGCTAAATTCTGGAGCTATAAACACAGTCAGTGATCTTTAAGGATCCAAAGAAACCTCTTCTCACTTTAAAGCAATTAAAAAATGGGAAAGATCTGGATTTGGATGGGCAACCTCGGCTCAACCCTAGTTCAAATCCTAACATCACTTCTGGCTACCTGCATGACTGAACAAGTCATTTGATTTCTCAATGACTCAGTTTTCTCTGATGGGCCTCTAAGGTCCCATTTAGCTTTAAATTTATCAACTTAGGGCCTGTATACAATAAACCCTGAGATACCATGATGGGTTTTGGTCAACAGAGAACACAGGAAGAGAGAGATGGATGAAACTGAGTTAAACATGGGTAGGAGTTTTTATCGAGAAGCTCCGTAGTGCTGTGTTAGGTTCTTACTAAGTGCTAATGAGTAAGAGCCTAACAGTGCTGGGCCTGGAGTCAGGAGGATTCCCACTAGCTGTGTGATTCTGGGCAAGCCCCTTAACCCCGAAGTTTGCCTCAGTTTCCTCATCGTAAAATGAGAAGGAAATGGCAAACCAACTCTAGCGTCTTTGCCAAGAAAATCCCCAATGGGATAAAAGAAGACTCGTATATGACTGAACAACAACAAAGGAATATTTATCCTTGAAGAGAAAGCTCTCACTTGTCACTATGAATGTGAATTCTTTGGAAACATTTCCCAGAATAGTTGAGCTGACTTATCAGGTGTGGCAAGGGGAATCCCTGCCTCCCCATTTCCTTTTATTCAAGTACTAGCACATCTGCGTTCTCCTCTACCTCCCAACTTCAAACCTTTTCCAGCTGGTCATTTGCTTTGTAAGACCTGAATCTGAATCCCAATCCAACTTACCAACTGTCTGTGACACCTCAGAGAAGACACTTAACTTTGGCAGGTCCAAGCATCTCTAAAATGAGGAGTTTAGATCACATGAGATCTATGACCCCAAATCATAACCAATAATACAAAAAGTCAGATGCCATTTAGCCCTTAAATTTTAGTTTAGGGCCCAAGAAATCATTTGCTAATCCAACCACAGGCGACGATGAGCTGAAAGCTAGATACAACAACTTCCTACTGCTTGAGTTCTAGAAGTTGATCATTCTGTATGGATCCTGAATGATGCATCAATATCCCAATGGCCCTTGGCAGAAAAAAGGTTCCCAGCCCTGACTTAACCTTTTAAAAAGCAGGGATTGTTTTCTGCCTTTCCATGATCCCCAATATTTACCAGTTCCTGGCACGGAGGGGGTGCTAAATAAATACTTGATTACTTGGCTGGTTGACTAAGGGCACCCACACTCAGATACAACCTATCCTCAAGGTGTCAACCTGGAACCCCCAGGCTGAGGAGCTCCTGCTCCAGGAGGCAGAATCAGCCCTCCTTTCTACCCAAGTGAAAGGGATTTTTGTTGAGGAGGAAGTCTGAACTGAAGCCAGCTTTGTGAGTTACAGAGCAGGGGCCATCCATATTGATACGACCCCAAAAAAGCGTCCCAATTGCTGTGGATCACAATGGCTGAAGTTCTATCCTCAATGATTCTCTTTGAGACTTGGAAGTTTGTGCCTTCTAGGAGTCCCCTATTAAAATGTTACATCTCCCCAAAGCCATTAATAACTAAGCTCAACACCTTACTGCAGATTAACATTAGAAGGGTAAATCAAAATTAGAAGGAAAATCAAAACAGAACAGAAGTGCAGAGGACCAAGGGGTAAGGTAGATATAGCAAGAATACCAGCAGGAAGAAGAAAAGATGGGCGATTTGGTGGAGGGTCAGTCCAGCAATTAACAGTCCATCTGGATCCTAACAGTACCGGGAGCATTCAAGAGAGAAATTAGTGTCTCTGGTCTTACACCTGGAGGATTCATCAAGAATCCTATTTTAGATGGGAAGAAAACAGCCCAAGCCCCCAAAGACTTTGCTCATTCGTTTATTTGTTTTGGTTTTGGGGAGGTAATTGGGGTTAAGTGGCTTGTGGAGTGAGGGCTAGTGAAGTATCTGAGGCTGGATTTGAACTCAGGTTCTACTGTGCACTATTCAATCATTTAATAAATAATAAGTACCTGCCCTTTGGAGGCTTTATGAGAAACATTTTGGGGAGAGAAGTGATGAGAGTTTCTAGGCTTTAAAGAGATTACATGGAAGTGGCTTAGCAGGGAGACAAGACCTGATTCAAAGGCAGCCTCAGATACATATTGTCTGGGTAATACTGGACAAGAAAATCCTGGACTTAAATTCTGTTTACCTCAGTTTCCTCATCTGTAAAAATGGGGATAAAAAAGTAGCACCAAGCTCTGTGAGGATCAAATGAGATATTGTGAAGTACTTAGCAAAATCCTTGGCACATAGTAAGCACTCTATAAATATTACCTATCAATATTTCCCAGGAAATTTTCCATTCCCCAGTGTGCTAGGGAGCCAAGCGTAAGGAGTGTAAGAAGTCTGGAAAAATAGGATGAGACCAGGTTGTACAGAATACTGAATATCACAATTAAAAGGAAGGGAAGGTACAGCTTAGAAATTCACTTTGGCAGCAGAGCAGAGGAATGCCCATAGATTGGGGAGAAATATGAGACAGAGAGATCATTAGGAGGACACAGCTCCATGAGCCCAAGAAGTGTAGACAGCCTGAACCGGGGGGCTATGCACAAGGGTGGGGACAAGGGACTGAGATGTCATAAAGAAGGAAGTGACAAAATCTGAAAACAGATAGATGTGACATGGAGAGTAACCAGTGTCGGAAAGCTCCTGGTATAGCCCACTCTGCTGCTGTTCAGTCACTTCCAACTCTCTGTGACCGCATCTGGGGTTTTCTTGGCAAAGATGCTGTAGAGGTTTGCCATTTCCTTCTCCAGCTCATTTTACAGATGAGGAAACTGAGGGAAACAGGGTTAAGAGACTTGCCCAGGGATAAATATCTGAGGTCAGAGATGAATTCAGGTTTTCCTGACTCTGAGCCCAATACTAGCTGAGCAAATTCCAGATGAAACAGTTGGAATCCAGTCCTGCTCCCAGCCCATGTCTCTGTCTTACAAGGCCACCCAATAAGTCTGGTTTTCCTCCCTGGTGTCAGCTTTTAACCTCCAGCCCTTTGAGAATGTCCAACTTCCCTTGGACAATGGCAAAGAAAGGTCATAAAAATATAGAATATAGAATAAAGAATTTGGAGGGACCTCAGAGCCTTCTACACCTTTCATCTCACACATGGGGAAACGGAAACCCCCCAAAAAGCTGAAGGGACTTTCTTGACCTTATCCAAGTACGAATTAGGACTTCTGGGATTTGAACCCAAACCCACTGCTTCAAATCTAACCTCTCTCCTACTGTATGATCCTGTCCTTTCTGGATGGTCCTCTATTCCAAAGTTTCCTAAATTGTGGGTTGTGACCACATATGGGACCTCATAACTGACTGTGAAGATGGTGAAATTATGAATTATTATTGGCAAAGGTTTAATTTGTACATTTATTTTATATACCTATATACCCGGGGGTTGAGTAAAAATTCTTAGGCAAAAAATGGACTGCAAGTAGAAAAAGCTTCAGAAGCCCTACCTACACCCAATTAAAAAAAATTAATTTCAGGAAATTCCAGGCCCATCTGAATAGCTATCTTCTCTCTCAATTGGTCATGCAACAAACATGTATTAAACACCTACTATCACTCAATCAAGTATTTGTTACCAACAGCATTTTTATTAAGGGTCTACTATGTGCCAGGAAGTGTGCTAAAGGCTGAAAATACACATGCAACAAATGGGAATGATCGCTAATCTCAGGGAATTTATGTTCTAATGCAACTACAAGAAATGAGTGAATATATGTGTACATGTCTATGTATATACATACATGTGTGTATGTATAAAAACACACATAACTCATATATATCTAAATATAGATGTAGGAGAATTCTATATAAAATAAATTTAAAGAGAATACATTCAAGGGAGTTAAGTAACCAGTCCTTGAGGAGAGGAGCTATCAGTTGGGGGAGGCGCAGGAAAGACTGACTTCCTGCTGCCTGAGCTATGTCTTAAAGGAAGAAAGGTTCAAAGAGAGGGGGCCTGTATTGTACAGAAATATTTATGGAAGCACTTTTTTTGTCGTCACAAAGAACCGGAGACAAAGTGCCAGTCGGCTGCAGATCAGCTGAATGAATCACAGCACATGAAGATAATGGAATACCCCTGTGCCTTTACAAATAATAAGTACAATGCTTTCCAATAAACCCGGGAAAACTATGAGATTCCGAGTCAAGTTTAAGGAGAACCAGAGGAACAATTTACATGTTTGACCCAAGAAAAGAAAATCTGATCAAGACTTGATCAGACTAAAGGCAGAGAAATGGCACTTTCAAACACAGGCAATACATTGATGGGTTTGGTCCGATGATACTTATTAGTTCTTCAGAGGAAGGGCTGCTGGGTACAGATAGGTAAGGAAAGAAAAGAAAGAAACAAAGAGTCAATTCAACATTACAAAAACACGCAGAAAAGAGCAGAAAGAAGTTGAGAAAAGGAACACATAAACAAGGCCATTTGATTATTATTGTGCTATATTTAATACGCACCTTGGGGGGGAATAAAAAAACTATGGCTAACTAAAAGTTCTTAATTTTATATACAACCCTCTTTACTGCTCTTTATGCCTTGGGCCTATTTGGGATGTTAAGTTATTCATCCAAAAGAACACTTTGAGGAGAAGAGAACCCACGGGAAACCTTGAAGAGAGCCATGAGGTCAGAAGGCAGATGGCAGAGGGTTAGGAGTGAGCAGAGGAAGTGGGGGCAATGACTTTGGCTGAGAAAAGAAGGGAGATGATAATTAGTGGCCATGGTGGTTGGGTTTTCGGAGGAGATCTGGGCTGTTTGTAGGCAGCGGGGAAGAAGTCAGTAGATAAAGAAAGAGGATTAAAGCAGTGAGGGAGGAACAATCCGCTGGAGATGAGAAAGGCAAAAAACAAAAACAAAAACCATCTTCCTTCTGCTGATCATGACTAACTTAATTCTTACTTTCCTGGTTGTTGGCCGGACCAAGCACCAAGTTCACCTTTTAACTTTCTCCTTTTGTTTTGCTTTCTGTCAATCTCTTTCCCGTCTGTGTGGGCACAAAGTATGTATACACAGAGTGGGGGCTGGCCCTGTCATCGTGGTGGAGTGGGAGAAACAAAGGGCTGAGAAGTGGAGAAAAAACATGCATCCTGCCGATTCTCGTCCAGTGCCTTGGATTCAAGGACCTGAGGCACTTGTAGGGCAGACCTCGGGGAGAAATCTACCCTGGTTAGCAAGAGCGCTACCGAGAGATGTCCGATCCACTTCTACTTGTGTCATGTATTTTCTCTAGGATTAGATTATTCAGTTTCCAATTCATTGGGGTCTATTTTGGCCTTTTATTGCATCATGATCTGAAAAAAATGCTTTGTAATGTATTTTCAAGAGACACAATGTAATATATATATTTTAACACATTTAACATGTTGCATTACTTGCCATCTAGGGTAGGGGGTGGGAGGAAGGGGAATGGAATTTGAAATACAAATCCTTACAAGGTTTTATAAGGGTCAATGTTGAAAAATAAAAAAAAAACAAAAAGCTTTAATAAAAGAAAAACAAAGAAAAAGATACAGTCTAGCAGAATCAAGGAAAGCAGTGGAAGGCTGGGAGGGGGGAGATGGAGGGAGGAGAAAGAGAAAAACATTCTCTTAACCCCCTTCTCTTTTCCCCAAACACATAATACACATGAGAAGTAAAATTTAAGGTAAGTGCTGGCCCTCCAGCTTCCCAGCATCAGTGACTTTCAGAGCATGCCATCTTGAAACAAATCCATGAAACGCTCCCCAGCGCCATACCACAAAGCACACACAATAATGCAAACTTGCCCACAGGCTAAAAAAAAAAAAAAAAAAAAAGTCAACAACAATTCTTTCAAATTTTGCCAGATGGTCATTTTTCTCTTCAGTTCCCGCTACCCCCCACCTCAATGCATTTCTCAATCCCTCCCCACTTCTTCCCATGGTCCCTGAACTCAAAGAACCCAATTATCATCCGGTAGCCAATCACCAGGTCTCATACTGGCTGCACAGAGTAGCCTGACCAATGCAGGTCAGAGCCTTCTTGGCCACTTATCCTTAGGGCAGCTTTTCTCAAAATGTTTTAGTCTCCAGACCCCTTTACGGTCTTAAACATTTTTGAAGACTTCCCCCAAAGCACTTGTGATTACATACATGGGTTATAACTGGCAATATTTACCACGTTGGTATTATTATGAAAATAATTTTGACCCTAAAGCCCCCCCTCCGAAAGGGTGTTGGGGGCCCCTCTCTGGAGAGCCACATTTTGGGAAGGACTGTCTTTAAAAGTTACAAAGAAGAAACAGGGATGTTACTTTATTAGTCTACCAAGGAACTCAGAGGGATCCAAAGTGTGACTCACCTCCGGGGGAGCAGAGATGGTCACTGGATCATAAATCTGTGCTGGAAGGGGCCTTCTAGTCCCTTTTCTTGCAGATAAAGATAACTAACCCTATCCAGAGAGATTAGATCATTTGCTTGGGGACAAAGGGAGTAAGAAGCAGAGGCAGCATTTGAATCCAAGGCTTCTAAGAGTATACATGTATATATTTTTTACTATACCCTACTTCTGAAGCTGCCAGCCCAGAGGGGAATAGCTGTAACCCCAAACCCAGCTGGGAGTAAACAGCCTGATTCATGGAAGGAGGGACTGGCACAGCACCAAGAACCCACAGCTTGGGGACTGAGCTTCCCAGACACCACCGCCAGGAAAGTTGACTGGTTGTTCTCCTGGTCCACAAAATAAAAAAGGGCTAGCAGGGTGGAAGAAAAACTCATAATCCCTTTTACTGTTCCACCCACCCAGCCTGATCTCCCTCAACATCAGTAATTCCTCTCTCTGGCAGGGAAGTCCTACGGCCCCGTGGTCTCACTTTAACATGTTCCACTTCATTGATTCATTTTCTCTCTCTCTCTCTCTCTTTTTCCTATTTAACTCCCACAGAACTCTTTCCCTAAAAGGGGAACAATCACTGAAGCAGAACCTCAACCCCGCTTCATTCTTCAGGCTGTCCCTCCACGAGCAGGCCTTTCAGCAACACTCAGCCAGCTAAACCATCATAACTATATCTCAGGGAGCCAACATAGGAAACCAGGGACTTTTCTCCCTGCTAGCCTTCTCACTAGCACAGTCTGGCTTGCCGGCTGATCCTATGTCCCTTTGGAGAAGTCACACGCTCTCTCTGAGATCCTCTGTTCCATATCACAAACTTCCTACTCAAAATTAAAAGGGGAACCTCCAGGGGTAATGAGCCCCCCATAGCTGGATGTGTGTAAGTGCAGGTTCAAAGACCACTTGGGGATGGTGTTAAAACGGCTCATGTTTTGGTTAAGGGTTGGATTTGAAACCATCGAAGGGCCTTTCCAAAGGAAATTCTGTGATACTACGATTTCATTTCTTTTTTATTTCTTCTTAATAATAGCTTTTTATTTTCAAAATACATGCAAAGATAGTTTTCAACAAAATTTTGTGAAAAAACTCCCTTGCAAAACCTTGTGTTCCAAATTTTTCTTCCTTCCTTCCCCTTATCCCCCTCTCCCCTAGATAACAAATAATCCAATATAAGTTAAACATGTGCAATTCTTTTAAAAAATATTTACACATTTATTCCATTTCGTGTCTATGACTACACTGAGCCAGGGAAGAGAAACAACATATCAGCTCTCCATACATCTCAGTATATTTATCTTTTTAAGAGAAGGCTTTCCTAAGACTGGCACTGATACCTGTTAGTTAAAAGACACAGAAGGAGGCCTTCAGTATTAGAAGTTAAGTGGAAAACCTCTAGTAGAATGTGGCCAAGGGGAATGAGAAAGCTTGGAGAGGCTGTAATTTGTACCAATGAAGGGATCAGTCCTGCCGTCAGATTACAAACCCAATGACATGTTCACAAGAAGGAAAAGGGGGAAGGCAGAAGTCTATGACAGCACTCTGAAAGATGGGGAAACTGGCATGGAGAGGTTAAATCAGTCAGCATTAACCATACAATGACTCCTTCTGTAGCTTTTTTTTTTTTTTTTTTTTTTTTTGGACAAACATAGAGCTGACAGAATCAAGTACGTGATTAAAAGGGATGAGAGATACTCAGTCCCCATTTCTCTAAAAAAGGAGGCAAAAATTAGTTCCTCCTTAAATGCAGAGGCTTCTTCCCCATGCCATAGTCCTTCCCTCTACCACGTCTCTTCTTGACCAGTACATACTCCACACTCACTCCTGCAGAAAGCAGGAATGACGCTTAAGGAGAGGCCGGGTCCCTGAGAATGCCTTCCATGAAGGAGCAAGGGTGGAAGTGACCTTCTGCTCTGGGACCCAGGCTCCAGGAGCCCCTCCGTGGATCCCGACTCACAAACACGAATGCCCACATAAACACAGACTCAGGAATTACAGAGGAATGAACAGCAATCCACAGCATGGTCACTGGCTTACACTGGCAGGCCTCCTCCGAGCCAATCAGGACTCTCGCATTGTTTGCCAGAGTACAAAAGACATTCTGTTCAGAAAGTTCAAGAAGGGAAGGGAAAAAAAAAAAGCTGGGGGGCTTCTGCGGAGCCCTCGGAAGAAAGCGATGGCCCGACAAGCTGGGAGAAAGTTTAAGTCATTTCAAGGGCAGCGGCGGAGGTGGCCGATGAGTCACCCAGGTAGTGGGTGTCGGGGACTGGAGGCCGCCTTCTACCCCTAACAGTCTCGGATGTCCCCGTACCTTGGGACGTCTGCACCAGCCTGAGCGCCGAGCAACATCCTAAAGCATGTCTGACCGGCCGCTTTCTTCTGGGATGGGAACACAGA